>NW_015114594.1:78087-121660 GCF_001443285.1 Poecilia latipinna
TTGACATTTCTCAGGACTTGGTTTTAAAGGAATGGCAGATAATCAGTTGAACTTTTGTTCCTCAGAGTGAATTGTTCAGAATGCAACACCTGCTAAAATCACAATATTTAATTAAAACAATTGTATATAAAACTGAAAAAAATCTAATTGTGTGGAATCTCTTCACACTCCGAGTGCGTCGACTTAATGAGTGTTGCATGCAAGACACTTTTCATTTAAAGCCATTTCTTTTTCCTAGACATTTCTACGGTACTCTTAAATAGATTACAATCTTATTGAATCGGCTGACATGTGTTTTCGAAGCACTATCAAAAGCCATAGTTTATTTTTATTTAGTTTTAATTCTGGCAACTATTTTCCTTTCCTGTATTGAAAACAAATTATGTACAACGTCACATAATTACAAGAGGTTGTTCCAAGCTTTTCTCTTTGTAATATTCAAATATTTTTCTGATTTTTCAAAAAGCAACACACAACGTCTTGCGCTGATGACAAAGCAAACACAAGCCGAGACATTGATACAATTGATGCAGTCGAATTAGCACATATGCAGCACTTTAACATGGATATGCAACATCCCAGCAGTCCCAGAAATTCCTCAGGAGTGATCCTGTGCAGTCATTTTTTCTACATACTTCACCTACGACTCTTTATACACATGGCCTGGACATTAAACAAGATCATTTGAATAAAATCCACTACTGCAAACCAAAAAAATGGTAAATATGCCAAAGATTTTCACACAATGCAGCCTTGAAGTGAGTATGAGTAGCAAACTTGGCCAAACTGCCTCCAGAATTCCTGGAGTCTGGGCGCCCAGAAGAAAGACGTGTGGTTATCGTTTTGATTATTACATGCTGGTTGGAAGTTTCTGGGTCCTGTTCTTGGCCGGTATCCCCGTCTTCTGAAAGTCCAGTTTTTCTTCAATGTACTGTCGTTTGCACTCTTCAAAAAACGCCGGATCCTGGTAGCTGGCAGGGAACAGAAGGTACAGAGTCACCGCTATTGGACAAGTTTGGGAATGATGAGACTGGACGGGGAACAGTGGTCGTGTGTAGAAGAAAATCAGAAAGCTTGAATCAGAGCTATTGGTGCGTGCGGTGCTGTGACACTTTGGGGTGCGAGTGGAGCTGAGTGGTGTAGAAAGTTGTGCAAAAATACTCACTGTTGTGTCAGGCATTCCTTCAGGGCTGCGTTTTCTTCTCTACACTTAAACACCATAAAGAAGCCGGACTCTTTGCAGCAGCTGTTGAAGGCTGGATGGAAAAAAAAAACAAAAAACAGGAAAGCATCAATTCTCAGATCAGTTCTGATCAATAATCCAGAGGACCAACCAAAGCACCAAAATCAACCAATTGCATACACACTGATGCACTTTTCTTACTTCAGTAAAAATGATATAATGGTTAAAGGTGTATTCTTTGATGTGTAAATGGGAAAAATCATAAATTTTCCTAATTTGATCCAAAACAACATCTATCCAAGAATCTGTAGCATTTTTTTCCTCTTACACGTTGCAAGATTTGGAACACAAATAAAAAAAATAATAAAAAAAAAAACACAGAATCGACAGCTGAGACTTTAAAGAAAACTAGTGCATCTTTTATGAAAATGTATGAATTCATGATGCATCAATTAAAAGGAGCACGTTTAAGTTAGATGTGATCTGCATGATGTACAAGTTAACGACTAAAATGGATTTAGGTTGTATAGTGATGTAGAACAGAAGTCAATACAATTTCACCCGTTCGCAACTCTTAAAATCTGTAATTGTGTCTCTTTAGACAAAATTAAACCACATCCTTAACACCTTTAGCAAGACGGGAAACTGTGTTAATTTGTGCAAGTTAAGCTTGTGTGAAGATAATGGGCGAGTCTGAATTGAACGCAAACACACTTTGTAGACCACAATAACCTGGCGAAATGTTATAGGAGCCCAAAGGTCACTTCCCTTTACATGCTCATGAACATCATTTTTACTAAAGCTATAACTCTTGTGGGTCTGCAAGACGGTTTTTATAGGAGTTTTCAACCACTGTTCCTGTAGTACATTTGTGAGGTCAGACACTGATGTTGGGCACGAAGCCCTGGCTCACTGTGTCCATTCTCATTCATTCCTAAAATGTATTTTCAGATTAAGGTTACACCAAACTCACTCATTCAGGTTTTTAGACTTAAATAGGACCGTACAACGCTACCTCCATATCACGGTGTTCATATTCTTTGCAGTTAGCTAAGGCTTGTCTAGCAGCAAACATTTAGCACGTTGGTCGCCACGATTTCTATCAGATGCGGGACAGAGAAGGTACATCCTTAAAGCGACTGAATAAAGGATGCCTGAAAAATATCGCGTCCAAGACATCCTTTGCAAACAGGGATATTACACATATTAAAACTGTGTTCATTATGATTCAAAATATCATGCAGCTCTGATTCCCCCCCTCCCTCCGATAATCAAGCAGCCCTAGATGACACTTTAGCGAGTCCTTCAGGGATGCACCACAGCTACTGTCACCCAACTCTCTACACACTGAGCCGACTGGAAGGTGTGGAAGACCGAGTCTTCACCTTGTTAGCAAGTTCTCTCTTGGAGGTTTTAATTGAAAGGGCCGCCCTGACATCTTATCGCTGACATCAGTATGGTTATCCCAGACGCTGTCATTAGGATGCAAATGTAAAAAAAAAAAAAAAAACAACTGAAAAAACCAATTTAGAGAAGCAGAAGAGCGCGACTAATCTAATCAAGCGGCGCCTCATCCCTGTCCCATGGTCCCATGGTACTGATGGAGACTGCAGAGGGTTGCCTCTCTGACCACACCGCAGCAGCTCTACCATCTGCACAGCTGTGTGGCCAGTTTATTGTCAGAGGAAGCTGATCTGAACAAATGCGTGATGCCACCTTCAAGATAGGCAGCTGGGGTTGACATTTGTGTAGACAAAAAAAAGTATAAGTGCAGCAGTTAGTGTGAAGAGAAATCAAATGGCATCTGGTAAGTAAAGAAAAACTTTTTTTTTTTAATGTGTTGCATAAACTAAGCCTAAAAATAAGGTTTAACTTTGATTTGGATGTATTACTTTAGTAAGGAAGCAAGGTAGATGATGTGTGATGCCGAGGACCTTTTTTTTTTTTTTACCTCAAAGGCTCTGGGACTTTTGTTAGAGTGCGTGGCATCCTGAGCTCTATGAAAAGCCCCATGATGATCTGTTTTCAGTTTATTGTCAGAGGGATTCAGTGAGAGCACTGATGACACAGACACTAACAAGATTACCAACAAATCTGGAAGAGAAATAGGCCCACAGCATCACACATCATCCACCTTTTTTACTCCCTTACTCAATAAATGAACTCAAGCAAAAGGTCTATTTTTTTCTAAAATTGCTAGCGTAAAAATTGACAGTCGATCAAAGATTAATTTAAAGTATTTTTCTGAATATTTCGAGATTTCAAGGTTTTTCTACCAATACGTGTGAAGGGGTGCTACAAATTTGGGAATTTAATTTCAAAAAGGAAAGCTGATTATTCTTACCAACTTTTTTCTCAAAGTTTAATATTTGAGATAAAATACAGGAGCAAGATACACTCGGTTTAGAGAGAACATCATAATTGTTATGCTACGTAATCCTGAAAGAAGCTATTATTGTGTACTTTAGATGCTTTTTGACATGAAGAGAGAATCGACATGAATCATCAACAATCATGTCACGTTAGGCTGAGAAGAATCTATACAGGTCAGTGGGACTTGTCTGAAGTGCAAGCTGCAGAGGCGTATACGCGGAGAAAGATAGCACAGGAAAACATACTTGTTACTTGTGTTTTTCACCCTTTTTTGTATATCTCAAACAGACACATTCAGAGGCTCAGAGAAAACAAGACGTAAAAAAAAGAAAAAAAAAAGAAAAAAAATACCCAAAAACAAAAGCACGAGAGGGCGGGGGATGAAGGTGTGAAAAATGAGTGAGAAGAGAAGCCTGTAACGTAATGGGGGTTTCCACTACACACGCAGCCACCGACTGTCCCATCACCTCCGCCTGTGCATGTGCACGGACTCCCTCTGAGAGCAGCACCACGCCGGCTCATGCAGGCTGCCGTCGGATTTCTGCAAACCACAACAACTAGGTATCGGGCTGATGCGTCGCTGCAGTCAAGAGGGCACACGAGAGAGCAAGGCTGCGACCACGGTGTTTTTTTTTTATGCAGATGCAGTTTCGACAGCTGCCGAGTCAACTGGGATAGGCTCTCAATTGACGGAGCTGAAGACGACTTGGGATGCAGGTGCAGACAAACGCCAGGAAAGAAAGACAAAAGGGTCAAAAGTTCGACAAAGAGGGAAAAAATACAATACTAAAAAATAAGATTAGGGACGGAGAGGAGCTTGCAATTATTTTTTCACGAATAAGGAATTGATTAAGTCAAGCATGCAAAAGGTAGCTTAATCTTGAGAATTAACATGTTTTGGTGCCAAATCTCGAAATATTCAGAAAAATACTTAAAAGAAAAAAAGAAAAAAAAGAAAAAAACAGAAATCAATTTGATGATGCTACATGAAGCTGATGAGAGCTGGTGGTGTCATTACTCAAAGTAAAACGAGGCCTGTACCAATGTTGGCTGAAAGGCCATTCAGCAAGAAGGAAGTCATTATGTAAAAAATAACAGAAAATACTCCAAGCTCACTAAAAAGCTGGCAAATTTTGCACACAGGTCATTTGGTCTGATGAAGCTAAAACATTAATTCAAGTGTTTGGCCATAAGTTTGGGCACAAACAGGTCTTCCAACTGGACAAAGAACACTTCAAAAACCGTTACAACAAAGCCAGTATTTTGGAGTGGCTTTCACAAAAACCTAATCTCAGTGCCATGAAGAACAACCAGCAACCCTAACTCAGTTACAGCAGCTCTATGTGAAGGAATGGGACTAAACTCCAGCAAACTCTAGTGAGACAATTTTGAAAGGAGAAACTAAAGGACAAATGCAAATAAAGTCTGTTTTTTTTTTTTTTTCAGAAATGTAAATACCAATACCACAATTTACTTATTTTTACAGGTTAACAGAGTATCTATGGCTCAGAAATAAATGTATGTAGCTACCATCTTTGAAATTGTCAGTTCAAAACTCAATCACATGTCAAAGCTCTCTTGAAGAAGATATTCACCACATTCCACTGAAACATAAAAAACTATGTCTCAGCACATGTGTGCATTTAGTTTATAATGTAAAAGAGCATTGAGTGGTAAAACCAGAAGACATTTACCGTGTCATTACTAATCCCAGCTACAAGGCCATCTGATCTTTCACCAGTTTGTACAACAATTTCATCCTTTCAAATTTTAAAACTGTCCTTGTCAATAAATCTGTTCCAAAACTTGTACCTACCTTTTGCAAATCAGTTTCTCATACTTGTTAAGCATCGTAAGAAATCACTGAGAGAAATAGTCACGTTAATGTCTCAAATAATGTATTTTAAATGCAAGATACTTTTAAGATTTTGTATTGTAGCATATTTCCATTGATTGTGGTTCTGATATGTCAGTTGAACCATGATCAAACCAAAATAACTAAAGTTAAACACCTCTTTAGCTTTTCTACAGGACATTCTTAGTCCAAAGGTTTTAATGCCCCAGTAGGGGATTCTAAAGACAAATTATCCTACAAATAATGGAAAAAAAAAAAAAACACCACACTAAAATTGGCTTAAGGTTTTTGAAACATGATACAAAGCTATTTCACTGATTTTGTCACATCTGGACTAATTTGGCCAATTGCTGTTATTTCAAAATCTAAAGCTCTTGTACATGTCAATTACAAAATAGATGTAAATTAATTACCTACTCATCACTGGTCATCCAGTGAATTGACATAATCTATGGTTAAAACTGGCCATAGATACAGCTAAGCTCACAATTACTTATGTTTGTAATATTTTCATATTTATTCCAATGGAAATAATATTAACATTTGGCACTGGTCCAGTTAGAGATCCATACTTTATTCCAATAGTGATTTCGTGCTAGAAGCTAAAAATTTAGCTGATTGGAAGGTCTTCAGACCTCAATGACCTTGAGGTGACCGATTCATGACCAATTCTTAATTTCCAAAAATCCTAGTGGAGACATGCAGAAAGCTGATCAGTAATTATAAATTGTTTTCAATTGTCACTTAAGACTTTTCCATTGTTTACTGAGATGACATAAATCATACCCAAAATGCCTTTCTGTGTTAATAAAAATGGTCAATAATAAAAGAGAATTCACTTACAAACTACAACCTTTTGCACAACATCTTATGTTTAGAAAGATGTTGGTATTTTTTTCAAATCAGAAACAAACATCTTGGATAAGATGTTTGGATAAGACCTAAATCTGCAAGGTGCATTAACATTTTTGGGTCAAACTATACATAAATCAAAGAGCAATGACGGTTCTTAGTTATTTCCTGACTTGTTTTGAAGGTTATAAGAACTATGATCTCCTCCTGGTTTAAAAGTACTTGATGGGATACATTTTTCAGGTGCAATGAGTACAACTGTGTTTTGGACTGTTTTATGAAAATAACTTTTGGTCTGTTTTATGAAAATAACTTTTGGTTTGGTTTTAGTGCTTAAAGATGAGTTTTCTCTCTTTCTGACCTTCAACTCTTTCTGCACAGCGCTCCCTGGCTTTCTCTCTCATCATCTTGGGGATCAGGACATCCTTCTCCACATGCCTTAGAGGGATTTCCTCTGGTGATGCAGTTAAAAACAAACAGAAGCACAGAATGTCACAAAAAAAGCAATGATCAGTGTTTGTGTGTCTGTTCAGTTCATTACAAACTACAGCCCTATTTTCGCTGTAGAAATCGGTGAGGTTCGAACTAAATTCAAGATAAATCTACTAAAATAACGTAAAGCCCTATGGACAACAGTACGTCATGAATAATCGGTCATCAGACCACTCGTGCACACACATTGTTATGCTAACGTAGCTGTTGTAGCCACAACTTTTACAAATCGTTTCTTGAAAGGAACACCAAACGTCAGTACTCAGCTATAATTACCGAAATGCTACTAAAGCAAGGAACATAATTAAGGAACGCATAATAGCACCTGTGTTTGTTGCCTCCATCGTAGCAGAGCTGCTCAAAACATTACAAAACTGCACCAATGTGACCTAGCTCGCGTATGCTCCAAGACTTCCGCTGACGTCAATTTGTGGTTTCTGAACTACAAATCCCAGAAACGCCGGGGGGACAGCCCTCTTAACCGAAGGCTCACTGAGAGAGCGCAAAAGGGTAATAGATGAATCAAGGAATGAATTAATAGATTAATAAATACAGAAAAAGTAAAATAAATAAATAAATAAATAAATAAATAAATAAATATATATATATATATATATATATATATATATATATATATATATATATATAGAGAGAGAGAGAGAGAGAGAGAGAGAGAAAAAGAGATAGATAGATAGATAGATAGATAGATAGATAGATAGATAGATAGATATATAGATAGATAGATAGATAGATAGATAGATAGATAGATAGATAGACAGACATGTTTTGTGGTCAAACAAATCAATTAAAAACAAGTCATTTATTTTATGAGTTTATCTTTTAACTGTCTTTTATCCCCTTATGCCCTCAATATAATGTCCCAAATGAACAATGTAAAATAAGTACACCCTCTTGCACCTTACTGATAGAGAAAGCTAATTTAGCAGATGTTAATTCAACACTTAAAGATTTTTTAGCTATTACCGTAAGGACTTTTAAATTCTTTGTCTTGTGCATTATCATTTCTATGCAGAAAACACTGTTTTCACTGTTATGCATGTTTTAAGAAAACCGTTATATTCTAATGGATTCTAATGGAAGCTAAAAGCTTTACAGTTCACATTTTTGAAAAAGGTAAATTAAGTCTAAGAACATAAGACCAACTAATCTAACAATGACAGGCTTAAACTTCATCTGGCAATCCTAAATAACTGGATTGGAAAATGGATTATTATCATAGTGATCTCAGACTGAATGCTTGTGTCACCAAACTTGTTCAGCAAGTAGAAGTACCAATCTGAAGCAGTGACACTTATTTCAAGTTACGGCATTTATCTGAGATAAAAATCAGTAGGGCGCTGCCAAATACGTCTGAAGAATTTTCTAAGCGCATTCAAAATTTAAAAGGCAATGTCAGGTAACAATAAATAAAAATAAGTGCTATTTTAGTCTTCATTTAATATAAAATTATTAATGCAACTAGAATTCTGTTATAAGTTAATCTGTTTGTAGAGCAAATATGCCCTATCGCATGTAAACAACTAGCTTCTCTACATACCTGAAATACTATGACAGGACAAGATACCTGGGGAAAAGTATACATATTAGTCAAATGGAGAGAAATTGACTTAAGGTTTTTGGTTTTAAAAACCTTCAATTTGAACAAAAAGTACACACCACAGAACATTTTGCAATCCATCTCCTATCAGGTACACACAAATCCTACACCAGCAACATGGGCTCTGAAAACCTTCAGACGATTTAACCATTTATTGATAAGCATGAGGATCCATATTCTGAAAAAAATAAAAATAAAAATCTGAAACCAAAGGTGCACAAAAAAATCAGTGTTTAGGTATAAACGCAGTAAGTAAGTCACCTTCCACCCACAAGGTGTCAGAGCTTGAACCACAGACTGCACAATGAGCCTATTAAGCCTGACCACAGTCAGCTGTGTGGCGGACATGCTGTCTGGATCCCATGCAAGAAGGATCCACCTGTTCAACCAAAGAGACAGGTACACAGTTACAGACAAACACACACACCTTGCAACAAAAAAAAAAAAACGGTCTTCACACATTAGTCTTGTAGATTGTAGACAACATTGAGAAACAGGTGTAAACTCTGCATCCAAACCACACACTTACTGTGTGCGCCTTGGCAAATCACACTCACCCACACACACACTAGCGCAGACAATGTAGCGAAGCTATTACTCGTCTGCATAAAGTTCTCACGAATTGCTACCATGTAGTGCTGAAACAGCCGTTCTCCTCTGTAGAGAAGGACAGCTCTTCCTTCTGCAATTCAAGTGGCAGAAAGGTCAAAAACAAAGCTTTCTACAGAGAAAAATAAAAGACAACAAAGAGAAACCACAAGCCATCACCTGTATGCCCTTCATACATTTATGTTTTTCACATGGCACACAAAGACATACAGACATATGAGCATAAGTCTCCCCCAATCCAGAAAGCACACTATTCTGCTGACAACAGGCAGCCATCTGCAGGTTTTAATACCAACAGATCTCTCCAAAAAAATGCAGAACTTGCCAAAATTTCACAACAGGGCCACCAAATGGAGCTCACATGAATGACTGCACAACCACTGAACCAAACATGATTAAAACAATATTCTAGTGCCCACAAAATATTTTATATTAATTAGTTGGGGTTGTTGTTTTTTCTTTTTTATCCTGATGAATTGCAAACAAAACAAACAAACAAAAAAATGCAACCGTTCTACACACATCTGGAAGTCTCAATGTATACTGTTGCGAAATTTTAAAAGACAAAAGGTCTACAGCAACCTTTTGTGAAGAGGATGTTTGTTTCAAAGGACCTGCATATGGGCACAGTGTACCGTTTGATCTTGGAACAAGATCTAATGCTTTGACGGTGCAGAGTTTTGTCTCCATGAACCAGCTATTCGTTCTTCCGTTTTTTACTTAAACCACTAAGTTAGAAACTTTTGAATTAGCCATATATTGGAAATGTGTATTTCCATGTGTTTTATAAGTTAAGACATCAGTCTAGGTTTGTTTTATCTGCTTGAAATCACAAATGTACAGCGCATAGGATTTTGCTGTAAAAGAAGCAAACCTACTGCTTTTTCAATCAACAGCTTAGTGTGCACAGAGTGACGGACGCTACTTCAGTTCATACCTGTTATACGGAGGCATCATATCATCTTTGACACCTGGATTATATAAGTAGTTTTCAATTATTGGCTGCGAGGAAATTAAATGGCGTAACTCCAATAAGTATTACAGGAAGTTGCTCAGAGTTATGTTAGGTTTGATCAACGTACAACAATCTATTACGTTTTTGGGGAGGAGGTTCTGTACACAATCGCTCAATGTCCATTCCGACACATGAACTTACCAATCTGGTCACATTTCTCCTTTGTCATAGAAAATATAATCCTTCCATGGGTTGCCTTTAAAATATTGCCATTGCATGTGCAGTCACTGTGGCATATGTTGGAAATTTTAAGAATATGTAGGTCAAGATGGGAACTAAACACTGACCAAGTCCAGTTGGCTCCACAGTGCAATGAGATTTCTACCCCAGGTAGCATTCTGGCTGAGATGGCGTGGGCACTGACTCCCAACATTGATCCAATGCTGCCCCAACAGCAGGTTCCCCTGAACCTGGCAGAAGGAGGTTAGCAAAGTTAAACCCTTTTACTGCATGCCTCACTGCTCTGGGCCAACCACCAGCTCCTCCAACTGTCCACTGATGGCCACAGAGGAAGCTACCAGTCAGAATCTGAAAAGCCCAACACACAAATCTTTTCTAGAAAAATCCAAATCCTGTATGTTATTTATACAGCACAGGACAGTACTGAATAATTTCAGGTATTCAAAGACATGTGTAGCAAAAGGGAGGAAATGGATTTCTTTTATTAAATAGAGATTTTTTTTTTTTTTTTTACAAGCTGTGTGTCCTTTTGATTTTCTTGGCTGCTTCCTTTCCCCACTCCTGCGTCTTCAGAGACTTTGCTCAGCCGGTAGATGGAGTGTGGAGAAGAGATTTTAGTGAGTGTTTAAGGCTGAACCCCAGGAAGCCTCTTCAGGGTCGTTGGAGAACTAATAATCCAAAGGCTCGGGTGAGGGGATTACAAACCCACAAGTAGACCACCGCTGTTGAGTCTTGCTGCGGGTCACCTTCTGCAAGTCACCTCTGTGACATTTGGCTGAGGCGAGTAATTCCAGTGTCAGTAAAATCATAGTATTAAAAGCTGAAGAAGTGACAGCTTTTATTGCTTTCTAAGGAAACAAGCACCAGACAGACTTTTGGGGAGTCTTATCCTGTTCAAAAATCCACATGATTTACTGGATTTTGATTGGTCGGGGTCAGCGAAAATAAGAGGCTTGATCAGGGTGGGATTGTCTGTCAAAATTGCGGTGGAGAGTTGGCCTAAGGCATATGCAAGTTAAGCAGCAGCTTAAGACCCACATCCATACCAAAAGAGGTCCCCAGCAGTGCCAAGCTAGCATTACAAAAATATATTTGCATATTTAAAATACATTGAATAATACAAACTAAATCTTATTTCACATGGAAAAATGATTTCTATATTGTCTTTATAGTTGGTGCACAAATAATAGGTTAATCACTTCCTGTTGTTTCCTGTTGCCTTTGTTGGGGAAATAAAAAAATAACAAACATCTTACCTTGTTTACTGTAAATTTAGTGTTTGACAGCTGATGTTACTTTTAGATAGTTAAAATATTATGGGACACTCAAATACCACTCTATATTTCAAAATCCTAGTTTGCTTCTCCAGTTAAAATCAATAGCCACAAAAACATGGTCTAAGCCAGAGGTTCCCAAACTGTGGGGAGCGCCCCCCCTAGGGGGGCCGTGTCATTGCAGGGGTGGCGCGGGAAGCCGTCTGGATGAAAAAAAACAACAAAAAAAACATGAACACTGTATGCGCTGGGTTTTTACCTTAGAATGGCCAACTCTCTGTTATTCCTATGTCAATTTGATACAGTAGAGGCTTCCACACTTCCCATATTTGTGTCCTCTGTCACTTTTATCAGCAGTTAAAACTGTTTAATCCATTGTTAACATGTTGTAACCTGTTTTTCCGAGCCGCCTTTAAACGCAACAGGAGTGCTCCGACGCTCGCGCTGGGTTTCCACCTGTGAAGGAGACCTGCTGCTGCTGCTGGGCGGAGCTACGTAGGTTTGTGTTAGAATCACGGCAGCAAACCAGCAAAACAAAGAACTTTTCACAGTTTTTCCCTCCAAACTAACCGACTGAGTTGAGTAAAGCTGTTGGATGCAATGTTAGCTAAAAGATGACTAGCTAATATCAATACAGCAACTTTAGCTTAACAAGTACCTTGTAGGCTACCGATGTTGGTGTCTATTGCCCCCAAAAAAGTAATTTTGCCCCCCACCCCCCCCATCACAGGGGTGGTTTCAACCAGACAGCCATTTGTAATCACTGTGGGGGGGGCAAGAATATGTTTGGAAACAACTGGGGGGGCGCAGAAGAAAAAGTTTGGGAACCACTGGTCTAAGCTATTACAAATGATGCTAATGATAGTACGTATGTTACACTTACTAGTAGCATAGGAATGACATAGCATCTGGTGTTGACATGTAGGTGTAGGGGGCCCCAACTTAAACTATGCTTTAGGATTCTAAAAAGACTTTGTCCGGCCCTGAGGTGGCATAACGCCTCCTCTGTTCCTTATATGAATTATAAATCTGCAAGGCTAAAAAAAAATAAATAAAAAAAACATTTTAATTGCTGTCCTTATCTATTAGTTATCTATTATCTATTGTTTTTTTTTTTTAAGTAACATTTTAAATGTGTCATCTAAACAAAAACATGAGATCATAAACTAGTCACAAGATTCTTATTGGTACATTTCTACTGTGTTTATTTAATTTAGCAGCCTGGCCAACTTGCTCTTTCTGCCTTCACCAAGACTTCAGAGCATTCCTCAACAAACAACCAGTCTTCATTATCGGTTTATCGTCCGATGCCTCTTTCACCAGTTCAGTGACAGATACAACATTCAACTCATTTATTCTCCTTTTTAAGATTCCAAGAAAAAGAAAAAAAAAAGTAATTTATGATCTTCCACTGTCCATATATAAAATTATAGCATTACATGAAAATGGCTCGTGTAGAATTTTTGACTCCCTCCAGCCCTTCTTTTGTTGGCAATACCCAGAATATGTCAGGATGCATTTTTACTCATGCAAGTGAAGGGGTCTGCCACTGTGCCACAATCTGCACCCGCTTCTCAGGCAGGCTAAACCCTTTGACACCACAGTTTTTAATTAAAATTACATTAAGAGTAATCAACCAGAAGAGTTAGAGATGGAGGTCAGAGGCATCAGGGGGAGGAACAGATACATAAAGAAAGGTTTAAATAGATGATTGCTGTCAAACCAGAAAAAAAGAAGGACTTGATCAATTTTTTTTTTTTTTTTTTTTTTTTTTTGGATATATTACATGTTTGTGAACCAATGTGGCATAATAAGAACCATTAAAAGATATTTTCCTGGCTTTTTTTCCCCTTTTCTTCTTTCTTTTGCTCAGTTGAATAGTAAGTATACTAAATGGATCTGAGAGCTCTGTGTCGATGCATCAGGCTTCAGTGCTCTGTAATGGCCATTCAAATAATAGTTTTTTAAAATTAAGTTGCTGAAAGTTTTTTTTTTTTTTTTTTTTTTTTTTAAAGGAGAGGCTCATCTGGCTTTCTCGCCGCATTTGTAAAAGGCAGACCTGATGTTAATATGACTTCCTTTTTTTTTGCAGAAAAAAGGAAAAGAAAAACTGAAGAGAGGAGGGTACAAAGACCCTATTCGTTCTCACATGAGGGGCTCTCGCCAAGATAATTATAAGCTTTATGAAAGTACACAGCAAAAAGTAGAAGGAACCCGCCAAAAGAATGGACAGACAGGAGTAGAAAATTACTTTTCCCCTCTGCTTTCGCTTCGTGCCCCCTTTAACAAGGGACGAGAAGGCAGAAGATGGAGGAGGCCTTCTTCAGGAGGCATCCTGTGGCTTTCCTGCGCCGAAGCGATGAAGGAAGGAAGAGGGGACGGGCCTTCTTGTGTTTTTTCCACTCATTAAGGCAGAACACCTTTGACCACAGCACAATGACCAACGTTTCCACTCATTACACGAGGCCATCTTGGTGAAAAGATGAAGAGGAGAGAGATGAGGATGGGAAGGAGAAGAAGAGCAAAAACAAAAAAACAAAAAAAAAAGGAAGAGCGAACCATTTGAATAGGTGTTTGGTATAGAATCCGCTAACGCTAAACAACACCAAAAAGAACATCTTGTCTTTTGATCAAGTTCTTTCTCCATCTCTCCTCCCTTTTTACTGGAATACGATCCTCTCCGGGCTTCTGCACCCGTATTTCCTACGCCGTACCAGAGTCTCTGAATGCAGTTGATTATCTAAAAGGAAAAGTTTGTACCTGTTGAAAAGCTATCCTTGGTTTCTTGGCTTGTTAATGCCAACAAAAAGCAGCCGCAGCAGATGGTCAGAGGACACCACATGCTGCGGAGAGCCTTTCAGACATGTCCCTAATAAGAATGCAGCGGTGAGAGCTCCTCTGAATGCATGTCGGGGGAGAGGGAAGGTAGGTAGGACAGAGAGAAGAAAAGAAAAGGGTAAAAAACATCTTTTACCTCTCCATCTATAATTACTCCAAATGAAGAATGGGCTGGGGGCGGGGGGGAAAATGAAATAGCCAGGGAGACTTTCCATTATGACAGAAGAAAAAAAAAAGCCTGTTAAGGAGAGAAGGCAAAGCACAAGATCGATAGTTTTTTTAATGGATGAGAAGAAAGAAGTTTTTGTAATATCTCACAAGCAACAACATATTTCCTCCAGCTTCTGAGTGTGCGTGCTTGTCTAAAACCACAGCTGTAGGTTCTAAATGCACAAAGGTACTCCATATATGCATCTGTATAGATTGCTTCATCTGTCCTCCAGTCAGGATGCTTCATTGCTCTCCTAATCTTTGTTTTCTGCCTCTGCTTCAGCGCTTGTTTTTAAGACACACAGCCTCTGTTTTGCAGCATTTTTCTCTTCCCATTAACCTGACTGATGTAGCTACATAATGGACGCCTGATCTCCCCCAGGTCAGCTCTGTTCGCACAGGAGGCCATGTGTGCCTCGCTGACCTGGGGAGGAGGTATCATCTCGGACTGTAAATGGCTTCTAAATGTTTTCACAGTTTCACAGCGGGAGAGAGTCGTGCGCGCAGAACTGTTGGGTGAGGTCGACTTTGGCCAGCGGCGTTCGTCTTGTCATCAGGGCTTTTCACACGTTGAAATAATACACCAAATTTACACAGCAGTGACATCGGGGCAGACACGGAGGTTACACGGAGGGCTGAAACGTGAACCGCGAAGACGAGGTCGCAGGGGTCAACGCCATGTTAAATCTGGTTCCAAATAACATCCGAAATCTCTACGAAGTCGGAGGAACCACTTACTGTTCTGTTAAACTTTTACATTTTTTCAGTTTATGTCATTAAATATTAATTAAAAGCTGTTTCTCTAAAGCTTTGACTCTGGGATGCCAATCACAAATGCATTGCACTCGTTTTTAGATTTTTATTTATAACAACTTTTGAAAACCATGTACCTGCTATCCATCATTCTATTTTAATATTATGCCCTATATCAGTCAGAAAACATCAGTCAGAACAAATATGTTGAAGTTAGTGGTTGTGATGTGACGAAATGTAAATAAAAAATAAAGTCTTGATACCTGATGAGAAATAACATATTTGCTAAAATATTTTCACAAAAAATGATGATAATGTTAATAAGAAAAGATAGGGTCTTTGTGTTTTGAAAGGTCATAAGAAATTTCAGTCGCTTATATGACAACAAAATCTGACTCTTGCTAAATCCTTTAGGCTAACAGACCAGACGTGAAAATCTAATGATTAAATAAAAACATGCTCCACATTGCTCCTACTTCATTTTTTTCTAAACAAACAAGAGAGACATCTGAGCACCAAAATGATGGGAATGTTCAAGAGGCTCTAAGATGGCAGCCTTTTAAAATCCTTATTTGAAGATTAGTGAAGAATTTATAGATTTTAACACATGCGCATGAGAATCTGTTCAAACCATATTATGGGCTGTTTACTATCTCTCTTTATCACATGCAGCGAGTGGTAAAATGTATATTCAAGAAGTGGTGCGCGGATGAAACTCAGCACATAGCGATAAACTGTTAGATAGTAAGCCACAAACAATTTCCAGGCAGACCTTCAAGTTCGGTTTCAAGCTTATGTGTGTTGTGAACTTAAAATCGACTGTAACCTTGGTCAAAGTGCTGTTCATGAAGAAATGACAGCAAAACAGAACAAACAATAAAAACAAGTCAATGAGAAGAGGTGTACTTTTAGATAAGACTTAAAAAGAGTGATATGGGGCCTGCCTGATGTGCAGGCCCAAAGGTAAATGAAAATTATATTGTTTCCAGCCCTTATAGGTCACTAACTTTTAGTGTCTTTAGTGAGACACTAAAATTCTGGTTGAAAGGAAATGAAATGGTTGCACTTCAACTGAAAATAGATCACAGTATCCAAACATGAACCAAAAGAAATTGTACACTTTCTGAAAATGAAACCAGCATTTATCTAGAAAATAAAGCTGGACAGAGAACAAAACCCTGAGGAACAACAAAACTGACGGGGCTGAGAAGAACTGAATTCTTCAAGGCTTACAGAGAAAATCCGGCTAAGCATCAAACCTTTGATGCCACAAAGCGCCAGTCGAAGGTTTAGGATGATGATATCAGTGTGATATGAAGTAATAACTATTAAATCAGTGTGTAAATGTATTTGCTACTATTTTAGTATGAACAAACATTCACATTCCCCACTGAATACAGCAGACTAAAAGTGATTGTAAAGTGATTTGACTTCAGCCTCAGCAGGCGTACACATTACCATACATTAAATGCAGCACCTTTTTCTTTGTTTCCTCACTTGCTTAGCTCTCTGTCATCAGTAAAATATCAATAGACCCTTTTTAAGGGTTTCATTTAGCATATTATCACCTGAGCAGTTGCAGTTTTGACACCAATTGGCAGCACTTTTGCAGGATACATGTGTGTGTGTAAATCTCTAGCAAATTACCCTAAAATGGGTAAAAAAAATAAATAAATAAACAAATCAAAATAACAACAACAACAACAACAACAAAACTTGCAAAACTGGATGCCTGATTATAATCAGCGGCCATAAAAAGACAACGAGTTTATTGGGAAAGCCTGTGTGAGTAAACTCTGTGTGTCGAGTGTGTGGGTATAGAGGGAAGTGAGTGGGGGTACGGGGAGAACACGGAGGGTAGGTGCTAAAATATACAGTGAGAAAAACTCAGTGAGGCTGTGAGAGCTGAACAGCAGTGAAGAATAGGCTGCGTATGGAGGAGCTGTGTGTTGTATTGTAACCATTAGCTTTATTGGAGCATTAAGCAGGAAGGGCTGTAAAGTGTTTCTCCTGCTGATCGTTGTTTCAGTTACGAGGGCTTTTCTTAATCCGTACCATTTTTGCACTTTGCTACGACAAAATTTGATTGTGAGTGTAGAAAAATGTGCAAAATTGTCAAAAAATGTCATGTTGAAGTCTAGCTATTATTCCTTCTTGGAGATTTTCGCCTTTCTCCTGCAGATTCATTAGGCACCAGGCAGACAGCTAAGTACATACGGACACACTCAATCACAGCAGAGGGAGCGATGAAGCAGCCTCTCCGTTTTGACCCTCTCCTCGTTGTTGCTGACACCTCATGTTTCTTGTGTAATGACTGGATTAACACACTGATTAAGATGCACTTAACCCACAAACTGAGGAACCCACTCACATTCCATCGATGAGCCAATTAAAGCTAAACCAAAACCAAAAGCTCAGCTACTGACTGAGAGCTCTGTGCTGTAAATGTGATTTTTACAAGAATCACATTTACAAATTCAAGTTTTAGTAGTCATTAGCAAACTAAGTCTTCTCTTTTCTCTTGTTGTTTTGTTAAAAATGACAGAATGTGGTTTAAGATGTGTTGTTTTAATTATTATCACTGGAATTACATGAAAATACATTCAAATTACCATATAAATTAATCTTAAATTAAACTATCTCCATGCAGTTTATTGTAATGGTGATTATCTTGATTTCTATAGTTATGTGTAACTCGTATTATTTTTAATTTATTTTTTTTTTGATTCTGTAACTTTTAGTTTGATGTTTCTTGCTGCATCCCTAACACCAAAATGCAACAAAGAAAATTAACAGAGTAAGAATTTATCAAAAAAAAAAAAAAAAAAATCACCCGAACATAATTATCTCTGTGTACCTGATCAGTTTTGATCTTCTGGGAATCCTGAGTCTCAGAGACGGTTGCCTTCTCAGCCGCCGCCAATTCAGAGGGGGCATTTTTATTTCAAAGCTCCCAAACAAAGCTGATTAATTAGCTCTCTGGCTTATACCTCTGAACCATAAAGAGCCAGCAAATTACCTCGGGGTGGGGGGGAAATGATTACAACCATGGAAAACAATAAATCAATCAATGAATCAAATGAAGCTTGCATTCTGTCCCCAGCGTTTCGCTCCTCCATTCAGGCGTTCGCGGAATAACAATGGGAAAGTAGGGGATCATAGTTAAAGTGTTAATCAAAAGGTGATGCCGCCGTCAGCAGATTCCCCATATGAGGAACGGATGATCAGGGTCCCGCTGTTCTTCTTCAGGAGAAGAACTAATGCAGAAAATATTCTTTCCACCCCACTGGAGAAAGGAACACAATTCCAGTCGATGTTAGGAGGTTCCTTCATCTTTTTTTCTGGTATTATATTTGTAAATGCGCAGGATCTGCAGCCCTGATGAAATGAAAGGGAAAACCAAACTTCTCTGGGCCCATTGCAAAGTACAAACATGTAATGTGCTGAGAAGACTTTATTTTAAAGAAACAGGTGCACTGTGCCCTAGACTGCAGGTAAATATACACACCCTGAAGTATTGCCCTGAATTCTATCAGTATCTATGTCAAAGATAATTTACATCTCTTTTCTTATTCCTTTTTAAAGGTAACACATCAAGTTGTCAGATGATATCAAGTCCTGTCCAGTAATTTAAATATTAGAAAATTTACATTTATATACATGCCTTGAAGAAGACATCCTCTCAGGAGTACCGACTTGCCCCTTTAGAGAGTATAAATCAATATCAATATTACAACAAAATTTCAACTCACAAACATTGTTCTCACAAAGGAAGCGAGAAGATGTTGCAGGTTTGACTTAGAGAAAGGGGTACTTTATATATTATTGACAAACAATTAAAATTAAAAGTGCAGCAGCTGGTCAGCATGTGAACCTGTCAGGTGTCAGAGGAATCAAGTAAATAGAACCTGTCTGACAACATAAAGTAGGCTAAAACATCTAAAACAAACAAACAAAAAAAGAAACGCATCATGCATAAATCTCATGATGCTGAGGAAACGATTGTGAACGAGATTGACATGTATCTGTGTAGAAAATCTACAGTCTTTTCTAACACTTTTAGATTCCAGTGAACCACAAGGTTACCAGAAATACTCCAAGAGTGCGCCAATGTCTCATTCCAGAGGTTGTGAAATATACATAAAGTATTTTAAAAAGTAAAGTGATGACATTGGAGAATCTGTATATAACCTTTAATTAGGCTTTGCTGCAGATCCGCCATGTGTACTTATAGGTCAGGTTAAAAGCTGGACAGTGTTTTTTGCTGTACAAATGAATACAGATGGAAATACACTGGGAGCCATTTTTGGGAGGGGTGAGTGAGGTTCCCTAAAACATTGTTCATATATACAATTGTTCCTAGGCAAAAACAGTTAAAAAAATGTTCCGATTTTAGGAGCTGTCACGATGCTTTTAATGCGCAGCGGACATCTTGGATTGTGAAAACAGGGCTGATGGAATTTCAGCTTCAGATGAGAGCTTTTTTTTCCCCTTTCCTTTTTGTTCAACAAATCCAGTTTTTGTTGCATTACAGTTTCAAAACGTACATCAGCAGCTATGCTGGTATTTGGAGACCTTATTTTTTACTGAGGTGATTCTTCTTATAAAAAGGTTGAGAACCACTCCTTCAGATTACTTGAGTTTTAATCTTACATGTTGACATTTTTTTTTATGTGCTGCTACTGGTCTTGTGTTGAATGGCTGAATATCTCCAAGGATACATGTGTTATTTTTATTAAGTCAGTAGCTCCTTATTGTGACCTGACATCAAACTGTGGCTGATTTTTTTTGGAGCTCTGCTGACACTGGCAGATTGGTGGGCAAATATTCTTAACAGTACAGATTGGGTGATAATAAAGAGGGACCGCTCTGAACAGGCCTCAATTGGCAGTGGCTTCAGAAAGACTTCAAGAAGTTCCCGTCAGATGAGTGATCCAGGAAGTCTTGGGTCTTGGCTGAGTGAGTCTTCTGGGAAGATGAATCTTGTGTGAAGTTGCGATCAGGGTGAAGAACTAAAGACAAACACTTTCCCATTAGTGAAATATTTTCTAGTCATATATATATATATATATATATATATATATATATATATATATATATATATATATATAGAGAGAGAGAGAGAGAGAGAGAGAGAGAGAGAGAGAGAGAGAGGGAGAGAGAGAGAGAGAATTTAATGTGATATTTTTTAATATCACATTAAATTTAATGTGTTAGAATTTAGAATTTAATGTGATATTTTTCTCCTGCAATAAAATGCAATGCCACAGAGTTCCAGCTTCAGTATTTTATTTTCATTTTTTTTTTATTGAAAACCCACCGGAACACAAATTCTATTAAAAAAATAAGAAAAAAAAAAAAAAGCTCACACAAACACAATGTGCTCTTTAGTTTGCCTGCACCCTTCAATTACCCTATCTTGGCCAGATAATTTCCTGAAGAGCACTTCCGTAATCTTAATGGGACTAACTGAATACTCCAGCTTAACCAAATAGGACTCCATCCTGTATTTGGAAAGAGATATTCTGAGAGATAGCCTTTCCAATATAAAGTCATACAAACAGGATCTCATTAGCGAATGCAAATGAGAAATCACCCAATCTTCACAGAGAGGCAGAAGTGTATCTCCATAGGATAGCTGGAACATGACAGTTCACCAACCGCTCCCACGCTGAGCACCAAATGTGATGGTCCGTTCCTGCTGCTACTCTTAACAGGATCTAGGACAGAACCATAAATGTAAGCAAACAGGGGAGACAAGGACGCGGGTCAATAGGGGCCCTCACCTTCTGCCTTTGGAGGATTGCTATAAATACACTCTGTTTAAAGTTAGTTTACATGCATTGCAATATTATACATATTATTTGTTTAAGTTTTTGCTTGCATTTAAATATCAAACTGAGAACAATGCTTCTCAATATTGTGCTTAGACAGATTTCCATACACTACATGTTTTCGTTAAGTTTGGAATGAGACAAAAAACTCTGTGAAGTATTCAAATGTCAGAACACGAAAGTTTACTTTTGGCAAGAAAAACTTTGAACAAATGTTTTATGCAGTGGTATCTAATCAGCAAAAGGATTTAAAAAATGGGTTGTAAAATCTGTAATTGACTCTCATTTAGACCACTTTTGAACTCCTCAAATGTCAGCTGCTTCATATAAGTGCTTAACTATACGTCCTGAGCTAGTAGCTGATTTTCTATAGATGGCAAAAAATTGGAATGTTTAAATTTATTCAGTATGTAGGTCTGCTATGAGGGTAAAACTTTATGGGGGGGTGAAAAAGGTAAGTCCTCCTTTGCCAATCATGCCCCCCCTCCCGCCCAACCACCCCACAACCCAGAAGGCGTGTCTGTCGTGACATCACAAGCTGCGTGGCGACTCGCTTCCTGGCGGGGCTCCAGACGAGCAGACCTTCTGCTGCCCGCGGGGCGGCAGCGGCCTAGGGCAAGGCTGCAATGGCCAGGTCACCAGCTTTTTTCTTCCTGCCTGGCACCGACACTGCAGGGGTAAGGGGATGGCAGGATGTCAGAAACAGCAGAAACAGCCCTTTAGACGTGCTAAAAAGCAGGCACAGCTAGAGGAAGCTGTTCATTGAGCGTTACAGAGTGACGGGGGAAACCATTCAACAAACTGTCCGCCCAATAAGCATAAAACACCATTAAATGGTTAGACGCGCATACCGAGATGTGAGCAGGACATGTTTACGTTTGGATATCTTACAACCACAAACCTCTGTGAATTTTATTGGGTTTCTATGTGTCGAAAAACAAAGTAGTGAAGAATAGATATAAATAAAAGTCTGAAAAAATGAGGTAAACACTTATGCTTAGCACTCCTGTCTCGATGCTTTGTTCTGTCACCTTTCACTGCAGTTGCAACTACAAGTCTTGTGGGCTATGTTTCAACAAGCTTCACACATATAGAGACTGACACTTTTTTCTTTTTTTTTTACCAGTTATTCTACTTAATAATAACTTAAGCTAAGTTAAACTGGATGGAGGGTGTTTGTAAACATCACCTATCAACATTTGCACAATGCTTTGAACTTTGACTGGACCATTTAAAAAGAGTCATTATATCTGAAGGTGAACCTCTCTTCCAGTTTCAAGAATTTTGCAGCTTATTTCCTTGGATTTCTGCTCCCCCGTTTGCTTAAGAAAAGTCTGTCACCATGTTTTACTGTAGTAAAAGTGTGTTCTGGTTGGTGAGCAGTGTTGTCACATTGCTTTTTGTACAGTGGCCCAAAAAGGTTTTCGTGTGGAAAATGTTTAAACAGGACCTCTTACGGTCTATGTTTTTTTTTTTTTTTTTAATTTTTTTGTTCTTGGCACTAAATGTTAACAGATTATCTCACCTGAACCGTGACTCTCTGCAGCTCCTCCAGAGTCACCATGGGTTTGTTGGCTGCTTCTCCGCCAGTTTACGTAGTTTGCCCTTTGTGTGTGCAGCTGTCCATGTTTGGTCAATAACTGAACAGAGTAGAGTGAACTATTCAAAGTTTGCCGTAATGTTTTAGAACCTAACCTGTTGCAAACTTTTCCAGAACTTTATCTCTGACCTGTGTTGTGAGTTTCTTGAGCTTCTTGATGGTTTAACAGCTGAGATTAAATTATGCATAGGCAAGTTCTGCTGCTCGCACTAGATTTTCTCCAAGAGTATCAAACTGAATACAAATGCACTCCACACATTTCAGCTTTATATGTGTTCTATCTTATGAAATCTTAGTGAAATACATTGACGTTTGTGGAAATAACATGACAAAAACAAAAAATAGTTAAGTGGGATGAATGCAGTAATGCAAACAGTACTGTGCCTAATTGAGCTAGAAAATGTCATGCCTGTTTTTCATCTGTAAACTTTCTTCATAAACAAACCTCTTGAAATATGAATCCTACTGTAAGACAATCTGGGGGTTTTATAGCACCTGTCATGATTGTGTAAAAAGAAAAACAAGGCCTGTGAAACTGCACCTGTCCAAACCCTCTCTGTCGAAGATTCATCCAGGTAATGAAAATCTGAATGAATCTGAACCACAAAGAAGCTTTTTTTTTTTTTTTGCTCTTTATGTCTTTTAGCGAAACCATGAAGAGATTTGTGAAAGAGGATACGTCATGTGTCACTGAGTATTTTTGGTTCTGACTAATGCTTTACCATCATCTATGTCATCACATGTGTAAGACTACTAGTGTGTGAAATAAAGAAAGAAAAAGTAAGCAGGGCCAGGGGTAGTGATTTGACTTAAGCATGAATCTGGGATCTGGGAAACATAAATGCAGCGAGTTGCACAAATGATTCTGATTTATGCCACACAAGGCATTAATTCTTTTTTTCCCCCTTAACACTCAAAAATCTTGTCTTCTCTGGATTTTATTTTTATTTTTTTTTTTTGATAGAGAACTAAAAGTTGCACATTTAGGTGGAAGAAATATGATACATGGACAGATGTGCAGTATGAAATCCATTTTGCAGTTTGATGCAAGCAGGAAAGCTAATATGTAGAAGAAGGTGTTTTAGTCAGATGAGACAAAAAAAATGTCAATTTTGGTAGCCAACATGCCAAACAAAATGACTGATAGAAAACTAACAATGTTACTCTGAACACACGATCAAGGTCGCAAAAACCGGTGGTGGTAGCATCATGCTGAGGAGATGCTATTTTTCAGAAGGGATGGGAGAAACTAGTTAGAGTTGTAAGGGTTGAGCTGAATGGAGGATACTAGTGGAGTAAAACCCTCAAGCTTCGAAAGATTTGAGAGCGATGCAAAGACTGCGATGACTCTACGCCTATACCTGCAATAGAATGGTTTGCATGAAAGAACATTTACTGTATGTGCTTCAGTCAAAGTGCACTCCTAAATCCAATTCAGAAACTATGGCAAGACTTAAAGTAGATCTGATTCTCTCCATCTGATCATACTGAGCTTTAAAAAAACATTTGCTGTCTAGATGTGTAGATCTATTTGCAATGCTATATTGTTTCTCTAGAAAACCTCCTGAAATCCCATCAAAATGAACAGAAGTTTGAGGTTGTGACATGAGGAAAATGGGGGGGGGGAGTTCAAGTGGTGTGAGTACTTTCACAAAGTACTCTCATTGTCAAGTTAGGAAACAACCAAGCAGTTGGAAACTCTTTTGTTTCAAAGCAGATTTCGCACCAAAAGCATGCCCACAGCAGGCTATGTGAAATCCAGCTCCATATTCATGAGGTTCTGAAACAAATCAAACAACCCATCGGCTTTATCAGTGCAGTCCACAGAAGCGTATTAGCTGGAGACTGCTTGCGGCTCGGTCAGTTTTGATTTGTCTCGTTTGATGTGCGGTGTGTTTATTTCAGAGGTGGCGACCTGCTCAACTAAGTCCCTCGTCTCCTTTATCATGGAAACATTCCCCCCTCGAGTAAACAGCAGAGGCTGAGCATCGTCTGGGGCTGGGAGAGGACAGGGGTCTGCAGGCGGTTAAAAGATGTGCCATTAACACAGCAATGCAGCCCAATTCAGAGAAGGAGTTGGGTTTTCTTTGAAGCAAAGAGGCTACAAAACAGTCAACCAGGAAAAGGCTGATAGGAAGTCTAAAGTGTTCTGAGAAGTCTTGTCACTTTTGTGACAAACTGAAAAGAAACAGCCTCTTTTGGTGTTACTGGGATTCTAGAGCTCTGAACCGGTTTTCTCTTCTGAAAACAAACGGTTTGTTGTGAAAAGACGATGAAATGTGAGGATTTTATCGTTACTTGCGACTTTTGTCAGTAAATCACACAACATGCTCATCCTCCTCTACCTGATGATTCACATAGTTTGATCTAACCTGAACCAACAGTCTGTTTACATTCAGTGGCTGACCTGAACCTAATGGGAAGGTTCACATGTGAAAATATCTAAGCTGTCTATGTTCAAGCGAAAATTGCAATTAATTATTATTATTATTATTATTATTATTATTATTATTATTATTATTATTATTATTGTTACCTTGAAATCATTTTTGAATTAGAAGTTTTAAAAATTACTCAGAGTCATGAAGCTCCCACAAAGTAATTGATACCAGATGAAAGTCTTTTAATCTAGGCCACAATCCACTCACCAGGAATCTGCAATAAATCTTGAGGTAGGTGATAAAGCATAGATTAATGCCTGTAGTATTAATGTGATGCACTGGGAGAGGATGCGGACTCCCTCTCGCACACCGTGGCAGCGATGCTGAGGATCCCCAGCCCCTCCCCTGGTGATCAGACGTGATAAAAGGCTGTCGTCGCTGCGTCATGGCCACAAGGAGAGATCTGCGGCGACTGCGCCTCCGATCCGCCCGCCTCTACATGGCTCTTTGGCTTTATTGTGAATTTCACATCACTGCTCTTCGCACAACATGATGGCACTCTCTGGCGTGGTTTCAATTTGGCAGATAGTTTGACACGTCGAAGTTTTTTTTTTTTTTTTCTCTCTCTCTCTCTTTCAATAACATATTTTATTTTAGAACTACTGAAGCTGACTTCCAATCAGGAAACAACTGCTTGGTAAGTTTTGAATAGATTTTTTGACTGAGTTCAAAATTTTACAGCTGAAATAAATATTGTAATTTACAGATGTAATTGCATTTGTAGAAATTTTTTTTTTAAATCCTACATCTGTTGTTGCAGATATAGTTATTTACAACAGACCAGATATTAAAAAGTTTTTTCACAAAATGCAAAATGTCATGCTTTCTATGTTGTCACTATACGTTTGAATTAAGTCGCTTTCATTTCATGTGTCTGATCTGTCTGATGCAGGAAGCATCACAGGTTTCTTCAAACGGAAAAATAATTGTCTATTTCCCCGTTTCTTACCGGAAATCCCGTTGGGACGCAGGAGCGCATCAGAAGTGAATGAATGTAAATTCATTAAAAACCAGGAGTTTCTGTTTCAAAGAAAAGCTAAAAAACAACAAAAAAAAAAACGGGTCGACGTTTTTCTGACTTAACACAAATATGCATATTAAAAACTGTTAATGTATTTTAACCAAAATACGCGTTAACATTTGTTTCTTAAAACAGACAAAAACTAATCATTTGTATTCAAAAAAAGAAAAAAAAAAAAAAAAAAACGTCTTCTGTTTGCAGAATTGCAATTTACTCCTGAAAGTGAATGTGTCACAAATTTCATGAACCGTAATCGCGTTTTCAATCATGGTTGCACCTCAAATCTGTGCATCCCATTTCGGGTTTGTCATATGATTTACAAGAAATTGGCAGGGATGTCCTGAAGCAAATGAACACTTAAAAAAAAAAAAAAAAACTTTCACAATGTAAAAAAAAAAAACATCGATCATATGATTTTATCTAAGCTGTTTGACTGGACTTTTAATATAACCATTTAGTACATTTTGACTAACTGTGATAATAAATTATATGAAGTTCTATAACTCCTTTAAGGATTAACGTCGTACTGAAAAATAAACGAATAAAAAGAGAAAAAACGTAATTTGATTTTATAGTTACCTGCTCTCAGAGAAATGCATGTTTCAGTTTTCATTTGGCATCACTATTGACATCTTATTTTACGACTATTTCACTGATGCCTAACAACTGAAAACGTGCAGGCCTTTCATATCACTTTGTTCTTAACTGACTTTAACTTTAATGTCTCTGTGTCTCCGTAAACAGTGGACACTCCAGTGGACACCCTGAAGAGGTTTGAGCCCAATTATTGACTCTAGAGGTAAGACACGTCCCCGAAGAGCGCAGTCTTCACTGGGAGTCCAAGACAGAAACCAAAGCTGCGAAGCATCCTCACTGAGAGGGAGACGGCAGGCGCAGTCATGCTGGGCGGTGAGGGAGAAAGCAGCGCGTACTCATCTGCAAAAGACGCGGCGGCGGACGAGAAGCGCGCCTCTCCAGCCGTGGATGGAGATGAGCCGGCGGGCAACAGGTATCCGGAACACGGCATGCCCTCCGATCGCTTCTACATCCCATCCACGATTACCAAGCACAGCCCAGAAACAGCGAACCCTTGCTCCTTTATCCCCTACACCCCCAGCGGGGCCGTGTACCCCCCGTCCGGCGCGGCCCGGTATTCGTCGTCTCTCCACCTGGGATCCGTCTTGCCAACGGCGGGGTATTCCTCCTCGGCCGCCGGGCGCAGCCACTTCGGCGCCTCCTATCAACACGGGCAGAACCTCGGCTGCATTTACAATCCATACACCGCGTCGGGTTCCGCTCTGAGCAACGTCGCCCTGCCGGGGACCGGGCCCGGGATGAGGGCCCAGGTTTACCTTTGCAATCGGCCGCTTTGGCTCAAGTTTCACCGGCACCAGACCGAGATGATTATCACCAAGCAGGGCAGGTTAGAAGGCAGGGGGGAAATAAATAAATAAAAAAAAAAACTTTACAGTGGGAATTACCTTGCTTATGAATGATGGTTTGTGTTTCCAGACGGATGTTTCCCTTTCTCAGTTTTAACATGGCTGGTTTGAACGTGTCGGCGCATTATAACGTGTTTGTGGAGGTGGTGCTGGCAGATCCAAACCACTGGAGATTCCAAGGTGGCAAGTGGGTCACATGTGGGAAGGCGGACAACAACAACCAAGGTGAACCAGGCTGGGGGGGGGGGAAAAACCCCAAACATTTTGAATTTTTCCTTATATATATCTGCTCCTCGATTAAAGCAAACAAATGACCAAAACATAAATACATTGCGAATTTTTTTTTTTTTAAGCATTCATTCCTGTTTGTTTTATACACTTATATGTTGTAAATATTATCAGGAAACAAAGTCTACATCCACCCTGAGTCACCGAACACCGGGGCCCACTGGATGAGACAGGAGATCTCCTTCAGCAAATTGAAACTCACCAATAACAAGGGGACCAGCCACAACACGTCGCAGGTAATAATGCGCCGCCAAAAACGCAAATATAAAGTTTTCATTAAGAAACGTTAATGAAATATGAAATATGTCTAAATAATTCATATGAAATTATCCTGCACGAAATGTTTGTTTTAAATGTTCCAAGTGTGTAACTTGTTTTTTGTTATTCATCGACAAAAATGATTTGAATAGAAAGTAATGTGTTATTAGTAGAAAACATTTGACTATAGAGTTTAGCATATGTTTTTGTGCAGATTTTGGGCAAACACAAAAAGCAATACTCAATTAAAGTCATCAAATTATAACAGCGCATAAATTCACGAGTCTTGGTAGCAAATGGACTGTACTTTTTTTTAAAAATCGATTCGTTTTTTACGTGTTTAAATTTTCATTTTTGTTCTACAAACAGATGATTGTGCTCCAGTCGCTTCACAAATACCAGCCCCGGCTGCACATTGTGGAAGTGACGGAAGATGGAGTGGAGGACATCAACAGTGACGTAAAGACTCAGTGTTTCACTTTTCCAGAAACCCAGTTCATAGCAGTCACTGCCTACCAGAACACTGATGTGAGTATATGGACACAAGTCATTTTATTATCCAACTGGACTGTTCTTTTCCTTCACTTAGTAAAGAGGGAATATAGCACATATGACTTATTTAATAATTTAGCAATTTAGGATTTTTGGTTCATTGGACTTCATGAGTGTGTAATTTATTATTCTAAGGCAAAAGCAAACTAGGTACTTTAGATTTAGTGCTCTTATGTGTATACATATTTGTAAAGCAAAATGTCTAATTCTTACTATGTAAAATATTCAATTAAAAGATTTTAGTGATTAGATTTTCTTTTTAGAACTAGAAAATAACTTTTCGACTGAACAATTACTGGGAAGAAAATATTGTGCCCCCCTTCAAATTATCCTTGTTCCTCTGAAAGAACCAACTAGAGAGGAAAGATATAGTTTGTTAGATAATTTCTTCTCTGAGCTCTAGAAAACTCAACTGAATTTCTGTTAATGCTAAAAAAGATATCTTAAACCTAGACACTCTATCTTATGGGCTTTGGATATTTAAACTATGCAAAGATGCAACTGATTGTAAAGTCAGTCAATGTGATATTTGGCTGATGTTTTGCTCCAGTTGCAAACATTATCATTTTAGATGTAATGATGAATAACATTTGAACATAAAGGCTGTTGTTGGAATGTCCCTGCTTCAATTCTGTTGAGGGTCCCATACTTTCCTAAATCTAACCATTATGGGTATATGTTTGACATTTATGTTGTCCAAAAAATATAAAGAGAATATGACCTTTGTTTTTATTCTGAATGCCTGCATCTAATTCTTTTGCTTTTCTTCTTTTTTTAGATCACACAGTTGAAAATTGATCACAATCCATTTGCCAAAGGTTTTAGAGATAACTATGATTCGTGAGTATTTTTTTAAATGTATTTTTTACATCGCATTCATGTCACATAATTGCATCTGGCAACACATATTGCAAGCATGCCCCCCCTCCCCCTCTCACACACACATGCACACACACATTATATTGAATTCATCATTATTTCTGTCCAGAATGTACACAGCTCCGGAGAATGACCGCCTCACCCCGTCTCCGACCGACTCTCCCCGTGCCCACCAGATTGTGCCCGGCACCCGCTACACCATGCAGCCCCTCTTCCAGGACCAGTTCGTCAACAACCTCCCCCAGAACCGCTTCTATAACTGCGAGAGAGCGGTGCCGCAGACCAGCAGCCTCCTCTCACCTCAGACAGAAGACTGTGCGTCGCAGAGGTGGTTTGTCACCTCTATGCAGCAGGGGGGGAACAGCAGCGCCTCCAGCAGCAAACTCGACTTGACGCCGTATGAGGGGGAGTACTCGAGCTCCCTCCTTCCTTATGGCATCAAATCGCTATCCATGCAGACCACCCATGCACTCAGCTACTACCCAGACTCTCCTTTCACCACGATGTCAGCAGGGTGGGGGTCCAGAGCAGCCTACCAAAGAAAAGTCCCTCCAAGTCTGCCATGGTCACCCCGGCCCAGCCCTACTGCCGGTTTCCCAGAAGAGTCGGTAAAGGTTAAACCGCAGGTACAAGAAGAGGTGACTGGTAGTGAAGCTCTGATCAGCTCCTGGACAGAGACTCAGTCATCAGCCCTCTCACCAAGCAAGGCTGACTCATTTTCCATCGCCTGCAAGCGAAGGCGTCTGTCTCTTAACGGCCCAAGCTCAGAAGACTCACCTGCAAACGGCAAGTGTGAAGAGTTGGCTGCTGCTACCATCAGTAGCCCCTACAGCAAAGAGACCCCACCAACAAAAAGCATGTCTTACTATCCTTTTTACACAAACCCCTAAATTCATATTTCTTTTCCTGTCAAACTTTAAAAACAAGGGGCCTCACTTTGCTTGGTTTTTCATCTGCCACAGTAATAAGGAGTTAACATTTTCCTTATTTATTTTTTTTGTTTTTGTTTTGTTGATCTTGTTTTGGCTGTAACATTTAATTTCCTTTGTCATTTAAATAAAATGATCAAGCACATGTAGGGCAATTTACCAGACTACACAAATAAGCTTTATCATCCAGAAATGAAGTCATTCAATCTTTTAGTGGCCTGACTTATTCCTGGACTAAGTATTTTCAAATTCCCCAACAAAGTTTGTGCATTTGGAATTTTGTACTAAAGCATGTGATTAATGTAACCATTTTCTCTAAAAAAAAAAAAAAAAATAGAGAGAGAAAGAAAGAAATGTTCGTTGCATACATTATAGCATCAACCTTTGCAGTCAGATTATGTGTTTTCAGATTATTTATTGAAGGTCTGTTTATATGAAATGTGTGCGCTGGTAAAATGTGAGAATATTATGCTATATATTCCTTCAAAGTTCGGATATTTGATAATAAAAGGCATTTGTGTTCTGCTGTGCATTAAACTTGTGTATAGGAGAGCTGTTTATATCCGAGGTTATTTCCTTGCTCTATCAAGGGTTAATGTGTGCATTTCGCATTTCTATTCAAGAATGAATGAAGCCCATAAGTTTACAGGTATATGAAGCCCGCGAGGCATTGCGATTGGTCAGCTGCACTTCATCAGACGAACCGGGGTTGATAGTCTTGTGGACTGCGTCGCACTCTAGTGGCGTAATTTTGTCATTACATGGGCCGCTACGTTAATCATGCAAGTCCAACATTTATTGGATATTTTCCTTCCTAAACCAAAACTGTCTGCTACGATATTGTGAATCTAATCTATTTTTTTAAAAGTGAATCTCCTCTAAATATATATATAAAAAAAGGGTCTGAATATGTAGACTTCACCCTACATATTCAGTATGTTGGACTTATTTATTTATTTATTTATTTATTTATTTATTTATTTATTTATTTATTTATTTATTTATTTATTTGTTAATTTATTATCAACAACAGAGGTTGCTGATTGTGTGCTGCAGTCATAACAGACAAAGATCCTGGTTAGAGTTTTGTTAAATCTAACCACAATGATCTTTGGTGTAAAGCCAGAGATTATGATTTTTTGCTCTTTATTCAGTAGTGTAGAGGATTGATAAACATATGAAGTGATACACTTATCATATATAGACATAAATAAATAACTATATTATGGAAGATTTAACTTATTATAGTAACTCAGTTCAATAAGTGGAATAGCACATATTTACTGCACACAAAGTTATACATTTCAAGCACTATACTTTTGTTAATTCTGATAATAGACCCCACCTATCAAAAAACAATAATAATAATGACAAATATTCCTCAAAAATTTTTGTTTTCTGACACCTGCAACAGGTGTGGGTAAGTCATAAATTGTTACGATTAAAGAAGTGGACTGCTCACATTGTACTGCTTCCAGGCATGTCTTTGAAAAGTTGAGTGGAAGGAAAAACGGGGTTAAGAAGGAACGTAACCAACAGCGGTCAGAGATGATAGCTCTATCCGCTGTCGAATTACATGGAGATACTGATTTCACTTTCTTGAATTAAATGCCATCTTCCACACTGCTTCCTTTGCTGATTCAAAGTTATAGGCATGTAAGCAATTTAGCACCACACATTTCCACAGTTATAACAGGATGAAAGGAAAAAGAGCAGTGGATGTGCATGAAATGTGATGGTATATTGACAGTGCATTGAAATGTATATTCCATGATTCAGTTCAGGGTCTCCAAAGTGCAGCCCAGGGACCATTTGTGGCCCTCGGAACACGAAGTATTTATCAAAGTTTTTGCTTTGAATTCAATTTTTTTCAATAGTAAAATAAGACAAAAAACACCCAGTGATTTTTACTAAAATGCAGACTTGTTTTGCCCAAGTCCGCATTTTAGTAAAAATCACTGCCCAAGTCAAAACAAATTGTTAAAAGTACATTAAAAGTGCCAACTTTGCATGATTTTGTAAATTATGATAATTTAATGTAAAGTTGGCATTTTTAATGGACTTTCAATGCAACTTTTAGAGCAACTTTGCATTAAAAGTGTCATTATTTACTGAATGACATTTCATGACAACAGTCATAAACATTCATAAAGACTTCTTTATGTTCATGACAGGTGTTATGTCATGTGTCATTTCAGTCTTATGTACACCCCTTCAAATAAAGTGTTACCGTCTCTTTTTGCTGAAAAGACACACAGACACGTGCAAACCATCTACAAAAGATGATCTAAAAAATATAGTTAGGTGATTTTTGTGTAATCTTGCAAACCTGCAAGAGCCATTATTGTTAAAGAAGTGGACTGCTCATATATATATAAAAGAAAAGCACAAAATCCCACGGGAGGTGGTGGGTTTTCAACTTTACGTTTTTGGCCCCCCCATATCAAAATGTTTGGACCATACTTATTTAGTTGCTTTTGCTTTCAAATTAGGTAAAATAGAAAAAAAAAAAACATATTATCTGGCACGGACCAAGAGTTCCAATGTGTTTAAGTCTTATCCATAGAACCAAAATGACATTAAATGCTTATATAAAAGTCAGTTGTAACAGTCTTTGACGTATACATAACTTCTCAAATACATCTTCTCTGTGCCTGTTTCCGGGTTATCCTGAAACCTGGCAACCCGATGGTCAGCCAGTAAAATGAACGGGGACTTGGCATGGGCTACATTTCTCCTCTGAGCGGCGTTTCTACACAAAGATTGCGTTAGAGAAGAACCTTCCTTTGGGCGGTTGTGACCTGCAGCTACTCCACGAAGTCAGGTCTCCAGTAGGGAGAAGTACCATCTGTGTAAGTCGCAGTACTTGTCACACTCTGTTTACTGAGTTTATCAACTGTTCTAGTTAGCGTCAAGTTGGCTAGCATTGGTGGTAGCGCCTTAGCTTCCCAGCTAGCGCGTGCACTGACGTTCGTCCACGCAGAAGCTAGCGTCACGGGGTTTTTTTGTTTTGAATACCACATTGCTAACGATACTCGTTGTGTTTTCTCATGAATAGCAGTGGTGGCAACAATCGGAGTGATCTGCAGCTAAACTAGACTAAGGTCAGTAAGTGGCGAATGTCTTTATTGACCAGAAATGTAACCACAACAGGGCGAATATCGAGGGTTTTTCATTATGACAACATAACACGCTGACAGTTTGAGCTAGCGAAAATGGTAAACACCACACGACACGAGAGGGTACAAGGCCCACATCAAGAGTTCTGGGAGAAGTTGAAGCTCAGCAGACAAATTGGCATTTAATGTCTGTAATGAAAGCGAGCTGTTTAGATAGTTGCTGTTAGATGTGGCTGGTTGGCGCTGTTTTGGGGGAGTGTCGTTAACTATTGTCAGACGGATTAATTAGTAATACATCTGGACAGTTACTCTTCAAGTGTGTTTCTTTGTTCATGCAATGATCAAGTCTGTCTCTCCTCGACGTGTTGTTTCTGCAGAGTGACTGTTTTGTCTTGTGATCGTGTGTGATCTCCGTCCCCACATGACACGTTTGACACTTAACGTGCTCCAGAGCAGCAGCACTGTTTAGACAATTCATACTTTTGTCCTCAATTGTAAGCACATTACTTTTGCGTGTTCATACTTCGTTGGTGTAAACAGGTGACCTAATCTGTTACAGTTATATTCATAGTTAAAGTGTGTAATGGAAATTAAACACTCAGAGATTTTGTTGCTGATTTCCTAAAAGTTTGATAAGCTCTGACCTCCAGAGACAATAAAATCCTACAGGGTATTGCACATCCACAAATACAGCTTAACAGGAGGCTCAGTGAGAGCTAGTGGTGGATGGATGCCACTTGAGTCCCAGTGAGGGCAAATTAACAGAATAGGCATGATTTTCCAAACCAGCCGTCACCTGGGCCATGCCCCATAAGTCTTGTTCCAATACTCCAGTAAGAGGGCTGATTAAAAACATACCAAAGTTGTGTTGGTTGCAAAAAAAAAAAAAAATGCAGTTTGGAACGATGCAAAAAGTCAATAAAACAACACATTATGATCAATTTAAATGATTATCAACTGTTACTGATATAAACATATTCAATCCCCTTAATAGGTCGTTTCTGAGATCCTATCACTGAAAAATGTGACGTACCCAGTCCTTAAACTGTCTTTTACGTCTTATTTTAGCGACGTTAATATTGCAAACTCTGAATAGCAGGCTGTGTGTACAAGTCAGTACATCGTTATCTTAAATGTGATATTTCCTAAACATTTCTCAGTCCAGCATGTGTCATGAAACACAAAAATTGACTCTTCCGACAGAAAAAGCCGAACAACTTTACTCTTGCACCTTCAGCTTCCTGTTACCTGTTGATATCTAAATCTCCATTGTGGCAGCTGAAATAAACAGGCGATATGCCTCCGTTGAAAATCCAGTTCCCAACTGATACTCCCTTTTGTGCCATGTGTGCATATTAGCTTTTGAAATTCAAGCAGTTAGTCTCACTGAAGATTTTGTTAATCAGATCATTGAGTCACAGGCTGGAGTGTTTTTCTGTCTGTAAAGAAGGTAACTGGTGAAGCAGATGCACTCATTTCTTTGCCTTGTCTCCTTTCCCTCTGTTGCCTAAATACAAAACACAAGATTGTAACCAGATAACTGAGTGACTCGCAGCATGACTTGTGTGAGGTCATCAGTAGTCACATGACAAACAACTGAGTGTTATTTTTATTGTTGATGGAGATTTTTTTATCTTTTTCTGTGTGTGTGTTTACACTTATCTCAAATGTTTTCCCTAAACTCCACTTAGCTCCCATCCCAACCAAAGACAGAAATATGCTGGACAGAGTTTACATGAACATTCCTGGCATCCGTAATTTCCACGCGAGTTCTCTATTTGCTCTATCAGAACAAATTTCCGAGCCTTTCCAGCCAGCATTCTGCCTGCTGATAACAAGGCACCAAAGCAATGAGAAGTGTAGACAAATGAAACTGCAGTTCAAGTTCTGTGACCCCGGGGAGCCACACTTATCCTGTTTGTATTTGCTTGGTGGTGGGGGAGGGAAAGAAATTGGTGATTTGCCGTTTCTCATGTCAATGCATCTGAAATCGAATTTCACATTGGTGGACTCTGTTTTCCTTTATTTACGTCGGTAACTTCAGAGGACAGTTGATTGCAATTTCTTTTTAAATTTTGGGTTATTGATGCAAATGGGACTGAATATACAAAATTAAAAAAAAATACTTAAAGAACATATGTTATTGTCCTTCTAAATGACATTTACGCACTAGTTTGTGTTGATTTGTCACATAAAATCTACTAAAGTATGTGGTTATAATCTGGCTGTAATCTGACAGTAAAAAGATTCAAAACGTTGTGACAAGGAATCACACAGTATAACACTAGTTTCTGGCGATGGTATTTTCTGTATGTGGAGAAGCATGTATAGCACATGCGTCTTGTACCCATGATGCAATTCTCTGCATATTTGTGCATCAGGTAGATGCCGTGTACATATCAGCCTCTCGGTGCCCAAACTGTCATGACCATATGGTGCTCTGGTGGAAGCAGAATGCTGACTTGCCGCATGTCATTCCCCATGTGGAGCTATGGGGCTTTATTATGAGTTCTGGCCTCTGTGGGAGGGGCAGCGTTGGCACAAGGAGGCGGAAGTTCCTGGTGCTGCCAAAGGAAGTCTTGTCCTTCGCTCTGTGTGAGCTTTGTGCTCACTATGTTCAGTTCTACAAGGGGGGGGGGTGCAAAAAAATCAACAGAATTTCAGTGTACTGGTGATGCTGACACCGGCATTGGTCGCAGAGTAGCTTGAGCAACAGTGAGGATGTATGCTTATGGTAATTTTTGAGCTATTAAGGTCTTGTTGGACTCAATAGGATTCAACAGTATTTTCTGTTCTCTCCTTTAGGGCATGCTGAACTTGCAACATGCTGGCTTATTTGACTTGAACAGCTTGAGGAAGAGTTAAAAGGCGGCTGTGCTTCGGTGAGAGCTTGAACCCACAGCTGGCGAAGACATGGGGAACACTGCGACCAAGTTCCGTAAGGCTCTCATCAACGGGGACGAGCTGCTAGCCTGCCAGCTCTACGAGAGCAACCCACAGTTCAAGGAGGCTCTGGATCCCAACGCCACATACGGAGAGTCCTACCAGCACAACACTCCACTGCACTACGCTGCCCGGCACGCCATGATGTGCCTACTCAGGTCAGAACTCAAATAAAAGTTGAATTGTAATGAAAAGTTGTTTTTTTTCCCACAGAGTTCATTTAAATTTCCAGTCTTGTTTTTTTTTTTTTCACTAGGTGAAGTCAGCGAGGATTGATTGATGAAGACATAATTGCCTTTGTTTTATTTGAATAGCTGTCTGGCATATCATTATGTGTGCAAAATGAATGTATTATAAGAGAAAAGTGTTGGTGTTTTGTCTCTATACGTCCCTTTCCCATCTGTCCTGCCGTACAGCCATCTGTTCTCAGGAATGCAACATGCTGTGTTGGAATAGGTTTGGATTCCAAGAGCTTCTCCATCTTATAAGCTAACAGCCTTGTATTCACTTGTTGTTGACTCACTGAGACCATTAGTTTTATTCTGTAACTAAATTGCCCTGACTGTGTGGCATTTTTACCTGACTAAAATTATTGGAGGGTTGTAAATTTGTTTAGTTTTGTAGTTTCCATATAAACTAATTTAAACTAAAAGCAATTTCATTTATAGTTTTCAAAAGATGTTTTTGTAATCAAAGTAGATTTTTCTGTGAAGTCAAGCACATCATCAACTTTTAAAGAGCTTGATCTAGAACTACTACCAGTGAACTAAGCTGTCAAAAAAAGTTTTAGATAGAGAGGCTTAGATAATAAGAGTATGATAATGGGTATTGAGAATTGCAAATGGTTTCAGGGATTCCTCCAGGATTTTTTTTCAACAACATGGTTTCAGTTGTGGGCATTTCAGACTGAATGTTTTCTGAAAAACACTTATTCACTATATTCACACTGTACAACTGAAATTACAACTGTCCTCTAGTAACTTAACACCATAATTTGCAGCCTGGCGGAACATTGTATTTTTCTTCATTTATTGAAAAAAGAGCTCCAAGACCGTGTTTTATGGGAACTCATCATTTCTATATTTCTCAAAACTTGAGGAAACTGCATCCCAATAAAGATCCCTGAGCATCTCCATCTAACCTCAATGCTTTCCTCACTATTTCTGGATGAGAAATGAGTCTCAATGGAACAAATTACCAGACATTAAGCCATAAAGCCTTTTCAAAGTGTATCTGAAACATTACGCATAAAGGCCAGATTGTATTAATTAACTACGTTACTGTCGTTGAGATATGAATTAAACATCTGAACGACTTGAACTGAAAATGCATTCAGTTCTACCTTCCTTAGGTACATTTCTTTTGACTTTTGTCTCCCCTTACTTCAGTGTCTGTAGGTGTTGGTTTTTCAAAATAAAGTAAACTTTAAAGTTTCATGATATTTACATAAAAAAAACAATTTAATTCTGGGTGTGGCAGCTTTTGTTTTGCTGTGGCGGTGCGCCACGATCGATTACATGTGGAGGAAACCCTGCGCTTATTGACCAAATACCAAACCAGAGCTAAGCCACTGACGTTCTTTGTTCATATTTCCCTTTATCTTCTAGGTCGTTTCTCATAGACAAAGATGGCAATCCTAACAAGCGCAACGTGCACAATGAGACATCTCTGCACCTCCTTTGCATGGGGCCTCAGATCCTGACCTCAGAGGGTGCGCTGCAGCCACGGATCTCGCGGCCCTACGAGGACGAACAACGTCGGACGGAATGCCTCCGGATCATCTTGTCTTGGACCGGGGCGAAGCTGGACCATGGAGAGTATGAGAGCGCTGAAATCAATGCCACTGACAACAAGAAAAACACCTGCCTGCACTATGCAGCCGCCTCAGGCATGAGGACCTCAGTTGAGGTGAGGTTTTAAAAACGTACTGTCTTCAACATATTCCAAGCTATAACCATAATTTAAAAACCTGAGCTGAGTGTTAAATTGCATCGTGTTAACTGATGTTGCTCATCATAAAAGTAACTTTGATTTGTCTTCCAAGAAAGAAGGAAAAAAAAAAGCTATCTCTACAGTTCCCTTCAGCTCTTTGTACACAACAAGTGCACACATACATTTTATTCATGTCTGCACAGCTTATTGTTTATCATAAAAAAAACACACTGCACTTTCTAATTAATCTGAATGACGTGTAGAATGACTTGTACTTGTAAAATTATATTGCAGCTGAATATTGTATTGTATATAGCATATAGTAGCACATGTGCGTTTACGCCACAATATTTTAGTTTATTTGGATACTAAAATTACTTACCCATATGGTGTAAGTCTGAATTGTAGCCCCATAACAGCTGTGACAGGCCTTTACTGTTGGGATAGAAACAGAATCAGTACGAAATTCTTAAAACACTGGGCCTGAAGGAAAAGTAGGGCATCTTTTTTTTTTTTTTTAAATCATATAGTAATACAAAAATAAATCATACTAGTAACTTTACTTTGGTGTAAAATTCTGGAGCAACTATGGTATTTAGATTTAGAAGCAATTGGCAATTACTTAAGTAGAGCAGACTTGAGCACAACTACCACTGAGCTGAACCAAAAAAGATTTTACAGAGGAGCACCAGGAGGCAGAATTTTTAAAAAGACATATTCTGACTAGATGAAGTGAGAGTGACTCTTAATGGAGCACATAGATGAACCCTGCAGCTGGATCGCTAATGGATGCAGGGCACCACTTTAAGTCAGGTGCCAGCTGGGTTGGAAGATGGCAGTTTTCATTAAGAGAGAGCTTGTTGGGCATTTTTAGGTCTAAAAAGGACTGAAAATCAGCTCCCAAATCTGCTGTCAGTATCTCGAAGATGCTGCCCTGAAGGAGTGGTACAGGGGAGATATGTGCAGCACTCAAGAGAGTGGTGTTTTTCTTTCAGGACAGTACTCTACCGCTTGTTCTACCTCTTGGATGGGCTGTAATGATGACATCTGTTGTGAAGTTGCAGTCGTCTGTTCTTATTTTTGTTATGCAGCGGTAGAGCAGCACACGGAGGGTTGAATTAGTAATATTCTGGTTTTATCACATATGTATTCACAAGACAAAGGCCAAAATCTTGACAGAGTTGAATTCAAATCAATCAGACAGACTTAACGTTAAACATTGCACTACGTGACTCGATGCCAGTTGTAGTTCCCACTAAAACAAAGCACTCACCAAGTGTCGGATTTGACTTTGAGTTGTTGCGAGACTGCACTCGTTCTGCAGAAAGGAGGAGAGAAAGAAAACATTCCTCATATGTGGAGGTGTGCCTGGAATCTCAAAGAAACACATACTGATAGAATGACTGCTGAACCACGTTATTTACCACAGAATTTAGTGCCAAAAATGATCAGCGAGAAGCAAAGAACTACCAGATAAGCAAAGCTGCATTGCGCTTCTCTTAGGATGTTGTCATTTTCCTTATCTACATTGTGCTGGAAACTCGAGGGAATGTAACTGTGCTACGTACTGGCACTTTGGAAAACTGCATTTATTTCATACGTATGATTGTTTTGTAGAATCACCAAAAACCTTTGGTGCTTAATTAATCTAACCTTAATCACAAAAGATCTGTTTGTGTTATAAGTGCTGATCATTTCACCACTTACAATCCCAGAAGCTTTTTGCATACCTAAATTTATATGTCATGGGGACATTTGGGATGGGCTTTGAGTTAAAGTAACTTTCTGTCATCTACTGGTGTTCAAACGTTTTGCACTGGGGGCCAAAACTGGAAAATTTAAAAAGTTCCACAAAGTTCATTACATTAAAAATGCAAAAATGTATTTATTGTGATTTTTTTTCCCCTCTTTTCTTTTTTTTTGTTTTACTTGCTCGACAATAAACACAATTTTTATTAAATTTATATATTGTTAAAGATCCAAGACAATTTATTTTTTTTTGGTCATCAATTGTTTTCTGCTTTGTTGGCCAAATTTGGACCTTTCTTGACTTATCAGGAGCTGAATACAACCATTTCAAGGGCCAAAGTCTGGCCCTTGGGAAGAATAATATATGAAAATAGGGTGTAATATAAAGCCTTCTGAAAATAATACTATTGCATTTAATTTTACATGTGATTGGATTGCAGTTGATTGGTCAAGATCCCAAATAACCAACAATCCCAATTTCCTGACTAAACTGAATTGATTGCCCAGTTTTAGGAGTTCTAGTGCAGACGCAGAGCTTCCCACAGATGCTGTGTAAGACGTGTGAAGTGATAACAATTTGCATCACTTGTTGTGGTTTAAGTGTTTTCAGTCATCTCCTATAATTCAAGCCATTTTTTTTCTTTTCTTGTCGCTTGCTCAGTTACTGCTGCAGAGAGGAGCAGACCTGTTTGTGGAGAACGAAAACCGTGAGACTCCATGTGACTGTGCCGAGATGCAGCACCACAAGGATTTGGCCCTGAGCCTGGAGTCGCAGATGGTCTTCTCTCTGGCCCCTGAGGCGGAGGGTATAGAAGCAGAGTATGCAGCCCTCGATCGAAGAGAGGTACAGAATAAAACCCTCAGAAACGGTTCATTTTGTTTGTCGCTGCCTGATTTGATTTACAACATTGCCTTGACCATTGTTTAGTGTAGCTTTGTCTGTAGTGCTGAGAATATAACAAGGCACTAAAAAAAAGTATCAGCTTTTTGCTCTTGCTCTCTCAGACACAGCTCTTTTTATAAGTTAACACATACTGGATACCTTCCTCTTGCTAAACCCACACAGTTTGTGTCACTTTGTTTGTTGCTGGTGTAAAATTACTATTTCTTTAAAAAGTTTTCTTATATTATCTATTATTTCAGTTACATTAGTGCACCCATGAACCCTGCTGCTAGTTAAGACAAACGTCCAATACTAAAAAAAGGAATTGCTGCCATATTTCTGTATGAGATGCCTTGTCTAGACAAATTGACATAAATTAATCTGCGCTAAAGTTTGTGATCTGTATCTTGTCTTTTATTGTGTCAATGTACATGACTAAGTCATGTCCCTGTAATCATTTACAGAGACTGCTCTGTTCTCTTTTCATCAGCATTTTCGTGGAACTTTCATCTGCATTGTCATCTGCTTTTGTCACCCATTATCAGACTAACTCTCTTGGTTTTTATTTGGCTGCAGTCAAATTTGCTGTTTTAACCTTCTAACCACCTTCAGCATCTATCCTTTCCCTTCCTATCTGTAAACTTGGTAATTCTTCTCTTGTCTCTGGCCTTTTTTTCCTTTTCAGTTGTATGAGGGCCTGCGGCCTCAGGACCTGCGGAGGCTGAAGGACATGCTGATAGTGGAGACAGCGGACATGCTGCAAGCCCCTCTCTTCACTGCAGAAGCTTTTCTACGTGCCCATGGTACAGTGAGACACAAACACTGGCACATATCTGAGATCTCTGTCCTTTACATTCATGGAGCAATGGATCTGAACAAGTAGCTTATATATGTAAATAAATTGCATGTCTAAACTACAAAAATAAGGATATTTTATTGAACATGAGCTTGTATTCGGTTAAATTGGTACGTAAGGAGCAAACGTGTGTCACACTATGCATATTTGAGAGAAGTTGCCTTTGTGAAGGTTTGCAATAAGACAGAATTTTACTATTTGTCTCTGAGTATTTATGTAGAATCCTATCTTAATTTAGGGATCTTCTAAGCATTCCTGCTCCATGACATAGGCTGAATTCTCAAAAAGATAAGAACAGACCAACTCTGGGTTGAGCCTTCCTGTTACCCCCTGAAGTTCTCTCTGTTGCAGTGGTCATCCCTCTAGTTCTTCCTGTCAACTTCATATCGTTTCTCATACTCTAACGTCATTTTAAACCAGTCACTAATACTGAAAAAACACTTTTCTACTTTCAGCAACAACTTTTACACTGTAGAGTGATGTTCCTAAGTTGAAGTCTTTGCTCAGCTGCAGTAACTATCGCTTGTTTCCCGCCTCCAGCCTATTTTTCAGTTCTTCAACAAAAATGCCGATCAGAAAAACGACATCAATCGATCTCTGACTCAAATGTTTAACTCTGAAAAAATCCTGCTCAAGGTGGATATTTTTATTTTGCTTGTTAAAAAAATCTGGTTCACATAACATGTTGGTGTATGACCCTATGTAAACTATCTGCACTGTTTGATACAAAGCAGAATTATTTGAATCCCTGAGAGCAACCTGCACACTCTCATGACAACATAGTAGCAGCAAGATTGCAACATCTGATGCTCCTTACTGTAGTCAGATTGTTTTCAATAACAACCCAACCCTTGCTAAGCAAACTCTGGCCAGAAACATTTAAATGTTTGTTTTTAATAGATTTGTGAAAAAAAACTTCATTGCAGATTACAAATGTATTCAAGCAGCACCTGACTTTCTGAAAGTCTTAGAGGTTTGGGAAATATTGGTCAAAATGTATGATTTATTGTTTGTTTCTAAATTTCTTAATCTTAATTAGATACATTTGTGGTAATGTCATTATCTACAGACTGACATTAATTTGAATATTATTGATTAGAATATTATTGAAAAGTTCATTAATTTCAGTAACTCCATTCACTGAATGGAGATCAGTTAGAAAGACAGCATTTGTTTCTTGCTTACAGATGATGACAACACAACATTTAAGATGAAAATATTATATCACATCAATAAAACCATATATCAGTACAGATATATGGACTTAATGAGAAGTATGTTTAATTTAGATATGTTTAAAAGTTATTTTCAAAATGCACAAACCTCATATTGTAATTTCTTGAATATTAATGTACTCATATTTTCTAAGGTATGTTTCCAACTAAATTATCCTACTTTTACATAATTACAAAGAAAGGGAGGATTTTCAAAACATTTGGATTTTTTTTGTCAGAATCTCTGTGTGAACTAGTTCACTGATTCCCTTATCAAGTCGATTTGGACTAACTACTGAGTCGGTGTGTTAGAGCTGAGATTTAGTTTGCAGCCTTTAGACACCAATTCTCAAAGTGGATTCACTTAACATCTGCCATTTG
>NW_015114595.1:0-6425 GCF_001443285.1 Poecilia latipinna
TCCTCTCCTGTCTCCTGCCTTGCAGCACCTGGGTTGTGCGGTTCCTGACTGTGTGGAGATGCAGGAGATGATCTGTGAGTCCTGCATGAACCAACATGTTTTTCTCTGGGCCTATGCTGCTCACCTAGCAGGTAAGAGGCGGGGTTTTCTAGCTGCAGGTGGGTGTTGGATGTGCCGTCTCACCTGTGTGGGACGTTGTCCTGTTAGTGCAGGGTCCAACGCTCCAGACCAAGGAGGAGAAAGGAGAGCAGTCGGAGGCTGGTGTCCCTAAAAAGGAGGAGAAGGTGAGAAGCCTGACTCACCTGGTTTGAGTAGGTCTCCATAGCAACCCTGATGACCAATCAAATGTTTCCAGGGCGAAGAGATCGTCGAGCCCAGCTGTAAACGCAGCCGGCAGGAGGCGGAGCCAAGCTGCAGACTGAAGGCGCTGCAGGAAGCGGGACAGAAGACGGACCAATCAGGAGCCGTGTTCTGGCCCTCAGGGTGGCGCTCCAGGCTCTGCTCCTGCTCCACCTGCCAGGTGTTCATCAGCTGCACCCTGAAGGTTGACCTGACCCGACACCAGGCGCTAACCCTCCTGTGACGTTCTGACCAGGTCCAGCTGGCTGACGCCGGACTGTCCTTCCTGTTGGACGAAGCGGACACCGTCCTCGCCTACGAGAACAAAGGAAAGAACAATGAACAGAGACAGCAGGGACACGACCCGCTGATGTCAGCGTTGGACAACCTGAACCGGGTCCAACAGCTCGAGATCATCCACGGTACCTAAAATAGACAACCAGTACCACCAGTTAAACTGCAGACTCAGTTCCCACAGAGCTGATGGTTTCCATCTTTCAGGCTATAACGACATGAAAACTGAACTGAAGGACTTCCTGCAGACGTTTGCGGCTGAAGGAAAGGTGAGATTTACTGTTCCTAATGGAGAGGGGCGGGGCTATAAGCACAGCGTTATAGCTGATAATGCAGGACTGTACCTTTGTGGGCGGGTCTTTAACTTGGTCCATGTGGTTCAGGTCTCAGTGTTTCTGCCTCTTATTTCGCCGACTCGTGCCAACTCATAGCTTTCTTGTGGCAGGTCGTGACCTCTGATGACATCCGTCAGTTCTTCGAGCAACAGAGTCGTAAAAGACGTCGAGCGGACTCTGGACCGTTCTTCTCCTGATCGCTCCTGGGAAAAACTCATCTTCAGTTTTATATTTTCTGAATTTGTTCTTTGGGATGTTTTTAAGCTGAATGTCTCTTAGTTTCATCTTCGTGTTTTCTTACTTGTAAGAATAAAATTTACGCTGAGCAATAAAGCGTGATGTTGGGCTCATTGTTCAGGAACCCAGTCAGCCGCAGAAACCCGACTGGGTTCTGGAAGGAACCCAAACCCGGATGATCCTCCTGTCTGGTTCTGGAGGTGATCAGTGGGTCCAGGTCCAGATCTAAATGTTTAACTGAAGTCCATACAATAGTCAGAAAACATCGGACTGTTTCTGATGGTGCTGAGAGAACCGAGTTCTGGATCCAGAGTCTGAACAGAACCGGCCGTCCTGCAGCTGCTGGCGTGGCGGTCAGACGGTGACTTCCTGTCATCCGTCCGTCTGTGACGAAGAGCAGCGCTCCACCTGCGGCTCTGCTCCAACATCAAACACCTGCAGCTCTCCGCCTCATCAGGGCTCTTTGTTCTGCAGGAGATCCAATCAGAGCTGCTGCTCTGGTTCCTGTTATCACCGACCAGAACCGACCCGGGACCCGCCGGCCGGCCAATCGGCTCCCAGCTGGATTCTCCTCCTCCTCCTCTTCCTCTGCCTCCAGCCCTCAGTCCGACTCCAACCGTCCAGCTGCTCACACCAACCAAACAGCTCGACAGTGGCCAGTCAGAGCACCAGGTGTGATCAGGTGAGGGTCGTCATGACGATGCTATTCTCTGTCTTGAGGATGCTGGACAAGTCTTCAAGTTTGACTCGTCCAAAAGAAATCCTGAAGGAGACAAAGAGGACGATCTACGGCAAACCTCCTCGACACCGGGTCGGAGCTGCTGTGAGTAACTACTAACTGACTACTAACTGACCGACTGGTCAATAACTAATAACTCAGAAACTGACTGGAGCTGCTAAAACTGATCAATAATTGATGGCTGATCTGAATGCTGATCCAGTCCTCTGATCAGTCGGTCTGCTTTCTGTTCAGACTGATTTATTGACCCAGAACCACGAAGACAAACCAGAACCAGAACATTTCCTCCAGATCCAGGTGTGACACCGATCTGTTCCAGAGTCGGCCCGGTCCAGTCAGAACATTTCAGCAGCAGGTCGCTTCAACGAGCTTCACATGATGAAATGATAAATAAAAACATTGAATGAAGGAGTTATGACTGGATCAGGCCAACAGCTGGGTTCCCTCTATCAGCTAAACTAGCTTCTGCTAGATTTAGAGGAACTCGGGGTTTCAACTGATTTTCAGTTTTCTGGAAGTTTGTTCCAGATTTGTAGTGTACAGAAGCTGAATACTGCTTCTCCACGTTTGGAAATGGATGAACTGGAACCAGAACCAGCAGGTTAATCCAGCAGCAGATCTTTAATCCGTTCAGTGATTTCTAAACTACCAGCAGTTTAAGGTCTACCCTCATGATGTGCTCTAGGTTTCAGTCAGAAGGTTGATTTTTGATCCATGTTAAATACGTCTAAGGTGGTGACACATCTATCCGCCACATCTGGAGGATCCGTCCCAGAAAGCTTTCACTCTGCGTTGTGTGTTTCTATCAGTGTATCAAATAGAACTGGATCCATTTCTGGGTCCACCGACTTTTTTTTCGTCTGTGTGAGATATCAAAATAAATGGCAGTGAGCAGTCTGCACAGTCTAGTCCAAACACCTCCCTCCTGCTACCCCAGTGCAGCATTTAACCTCTGTATGCATCACGCTTGGCGGCTATGCATGAGGTGCGTTCAAGTGCAATAGGAAAAACTAACTGCTCACATCAAACAGGTACTAATAAGAAATAACTAATTTACATAACATATGATGACTGATTTAGTGGAATTCGAAATTTAATGTAAAGTAATATTAACTTGTTACACGCAGACACTATCAATGATTTGATGCCTAACATCCAGCAGCATCAGTATCTTTCCATGTTTTATCAGACATGAAGATAAACTTATCTAACTCCTGTTAGCCAATTCAAGCCTTCTTTACGCATGCGCTAAAAGCCCACTACCGCCACCTTCTGGACGCGTGAACTTTATCACGTTTCATGACAGCAATACGCTTCTGTACACACACACAATTCCCTAATAGTGGAGCTAATTTTTTGTTCAGTGCTTTAGCGTTTTTGCTGACTCTGAAAATGTTTAGTGCACTTAATTAAATAAGTTTAGCTAAGTGCTGATTTACTTGGCTGTTTTGTAAAGTTTCAATTAAAGTTTGACATCTGTGGCATAGTGCTTTAGCATTAGCTTCCACTCAAAACCACATAGGTATTTAACATTTTAGCATTAGCTTCCAGTCAGTACTGTGTTGGTGTAGCGCTTCCTGACCTTGGTGGTTCTGAAAACATGTTAGGTTCAGTCTGGTTGACATGTTCTCTGTTCTCTTCCTGACAGCAAAGTTTCTTCGTCATGTCTGTGTTCGCGGCGGCCATGTTGGCCCCAGCAGCCTGGATCCTCCACCACCTGCCGGAGTACCGGGAGCGGGCCCAACAAGTCCCGCGGACCTAACAGTCCTCTTCCTGTTCTTAGTGTGAAACAGCTGAATTTTTATTAACCTTTGATCTAGAATTAATGTGTCCTGAAACCAGTCAGGCTTTTATTCTGAAAAAACAGCGTTTAAGAAAACTCAGGTGTGTTCATGATACTGAATGTATTAAAAAGTTTCATCTTTCCTTGCAAAACTCACCTGTCCTCTTTTCAAAATAAAAGCGTTCTGTGATTTGGGTGTTATTTTTCCATCGGATGAAACTGTGTCCACTCCCATGATTCTGTTTGTTTTCTTCCATCTGCTGGATTTACTAAGTTAATCACTTCCTGTTTAACATCAGGGCTCCCACGGACACAGGAAGTCCTCCTCATCATCTTCATCACCCGGTCCAGGAAATGAGGCCTGAGGTAAATAAACGAGTCGGAGACGAAACTTCACCACACACAGCCGTGTTTTCCTATCTTTGTGGGAACTTTCCGTCAACTTCCATTCATTTCTACAGTCTGACCAGAAATCACTGAACACCTCAGCCCCAAACCCGACCTGCGACCCCCGACAGAAACAGCATTTCCCATCATGGGGACCAAGAAAATGTCCCCACAAGGACATAAAAACTTGGTACACACACAGAAACAAACTACTTTGCTTCCTGACCCGTGCTGCGGCTGGATCAGAACCAAACAGAACCTCAAAAACAGTTTTAGTTCACTAATATTTAATTTTCTGGTCAAATCGTTGTTCAGGTTGTATAAATATGACTGTAAGGACATCAAGGCTCCCAGCTGCATGTAGATCCAGGCCTGGTTCTGGTTCTGGTTGAACATGTACAGCTCTACATCCATGATGCCGATTGGTCCTCTGATTACCATGGAGACGGTCCGGTTAGAGCCGGGCCGATGTCGGTTCCTGCAGGTTGCTTCCTCCCTGGTTCGGCCCGTTCTCTCTGGTTCTGGTTCTGAAGTAGATAGCAGGTTTCAGAACTTTAACAGATCCACATTTTAATTTTTGGGTCAGAATTCAGTGAAAGGCAATTTATTTTTGATCAGATAATAAACGTGAAGCTTTGGGCTGAACCGGACCGCTGAGCCTGAAGCATGGCTGGCTGAGACCGACCCGGGTCGGCTTGAGTTGGTAAACATTTTATTGTTTAGATGGAGAAATTATTTCTGAACATTTCTTCTCCGAACTGGAAATGTTTCCAATTCCTCCGTCCACTGAAACCCGGTTAGTGGTCCGATTCCTCTGGTTCTGATGATGTCAGCAGTGAACTGTTTATTCAACTAAACAAAGCGGCGCAGCATCAGCCAGCGTTGGCGTGGCGCCCTGATGAGTCTGCAGTCACTGTGACGCCAGACTCAGAAAATATTCATTTATAAACGCTTATTAACATGTAGTTTCAGATATTAATATTAGCTCCAATGTTGTGGGTCAGAACCAGATGCAAACCGGTTCTATTGATCTGCTGAATCCCACCTGTAGGCACCACGGCAGCTCAGCGTCGTCAGGAGCACCAGCAATGACAACGAGACCACGATGAAGATGAGCACCGGGAGTTCAAGGCGAGCATCCGGAGCGTCCGGAGCATCCGGAGCTCGAACTGCAGCACAGAGATGAGGAAGAGGAAGATGAGGAGGAAGAGTCAGGATTAAGCAATCGGCTCGAGGGATTTTGTCAGATTATCAAAATAAAAGCCTTCTGCAGTCAGGAGCTCCCACACCTGCACTAGAAATATCACTGAAGTCAAAGGTCACACACGCTCTGATGGTGTCTCGTTGGTTTCCTGATCTATAGACCCGGTACCAGTACCAGTCAGAACCGGATCAGAACCAAAACAGGTGAATTCAGAGAGGAACCGTTTACCTTTGGGAGGAACAGGAGGAGGAGGAGGCGGCAACAGGAAGAAAGGAGCACACCTGTATGCTGTCTCCATGGCAACATGTGGACATGCCCCCCAGATGACCTGCAGATGCAAACACATGAGGAGAGTTTTCGGTCCAGAACCGGTCTGTGGCGAGCCCTGTGCCCTCAGTCCGTCCTGTCAGGCTGCTGCAGCTGGAAGCCTGAAAGCTCAGGCTGGAGGTTCTGGAGCTTTTCCTGAGTGGAACTAAAGTAAACGGTGATGTTCTCCTGTCTGTCTGACCATCGTTTCCAGTTAACCCAGTAAGGAACGGTCACACTGAAGCAGCGGGTCTTACCTGGGAGACACAGCAGAAGATCAGGACTCCCATCATCATCAGCAGCAGGAACGCCGGCGGGCATCTGGCCTGGGTCGGGTCAGTACCAGGGAGAATAAAGAGCGGAGGGAGGAGAGAGAGAGCCGGCTTGGGAGGGCGGTGCATTCAGGTGCAGGTTGGGATTTCCAGCTGCTCCATCTATGATCGCCTGATGTTTAGTTCTGCCTGAAAGCTGTAGTACGGAACCGTCATAAAGACATTTTCTCCATATTTGCTGAAACTGCCACCAGGTGGCGGCAGATCATCTGAAAATAATCCAGCTATGTTGACACAAATACATCACTAGGTCAGAAACAACCAATCAGAGCTAGGAGGAGGATGTTACAGCTGTCAATCATACTCACGTATGCGCTCCTCAAACTAATGTACTTCATCAGTGTGTTTAGAGGGGTTGATGGGTGTTTGGGTCCCATTGGTCTTGGTTGGGTTTTGATTGTGTGTGGGTGCAGCAGTGGGTGTAGCAGTGGGTGTAGCAGTGTAGCTGTGGGTGTAGCAGTGGGTGTAG
>NW_015114595.1:12516-17602 GCF_001443285.1 Poecilia latipinna
ACCTGCGACGATGGGGGCCGACCTGCGACGCTCGGGGTTTGTGGTTCTCAACCCTGATCATGGGATCGATGAACTGAACGAAGACATGATGAAGGGCGGTGGGTTCTGGAGATCAGGGTTAAGAACCACATGAACAAACCATCGCCGGTCTCGTCTTCCCCGGATCACCATGTCGGGAACGTTCGGTGATTACCTGCCTTCTCCTTGATGGCGCTCCAGCCAGAGTAACTGTCCAGGTGCTCCATCAGTCTGGAGCAGAGGGTCACATGACCAACGTAGTCCAACAGGACGTCAATGATTGGTCCCGCCCACCGACAGATACTTGGGGCTGAGATCATCTCACAGAACTGCCAATCAGTCAATCAAGCGATCAATCAGAGTCATCTGGTCAACATGAACGGCTGGTTTTGACCTCTGACCTCACCTGCACGCCCCTCGTGTGCGGCCCCTCGGCAGCCGGACGGTCGGCGTCCTCGTTCCAGTTGGAGCGGCTGGTCTTGAGGGGCGGGTGCGGCTGGCCGCCGTAGCGGCAGTGGAAGCAGGGCAGGGCGTGGCCGCCGTGGTCCAGCAGGTACTTGAAGAGCGGCAGGTACTTCATGGAGAACATATAGACGGCCGGGAAGGTGGTGGGGTGGGTGGGGATGGCGGCGTTGATGTCGGCGCCGTGCTCCACCAGCAGCTTGACGATCTGGATGCAGCCCATCCTGGAGGCCACCATGAGTGGCCGGAACATGTCCAGGTTGGGGTCGGCGCCGGCCGCCAGCAGCATGCGCGCCGCCTCTGTGTTGTTGTTGATGATGGCGAAGTAGAGCGCCGTGCTGCGGCGGTCCTCGTACAGCCGCATGCGCTCCTCCGACAGCTGGGCGTTGACGTCAAAGCCCGCCTCGATCAGCATCTCCAGGACGTCGTCTCGGTTACGCTCGGCCGCCAGGTGCAGCGGGCTGATCCCGGTCCGCCGGACCCGGGCCTTGCTGGTGACTGGGATCAACATGGAGACGATTCTGGAAAAAAGGCACAGCTGGAACCAGAAGAAGAATCACAGCAGCTTCAGAGGAGCCTAACCCGCTGCCGTTCATCTCAGTCATTTTTTCAACATCTTAGTCTTTCGTTTATAAAGTCAGTTTCAAACTAAATATTTAAATAGCAAGCTAAGTTAGCTATCTAACACATTTAGCTTCAAACCAAATATGCAGCTAAAATTAGCTTGCTAGTTACATATTTTATTTAAAAGCGAAATATTTAGCTTCGAGCTAAACATTTAGTTAAGGAACTAAATGTTTAGTTTCAAGCTCAATATTTTCTTCGAAGCTAAATATTTAGCTAATATGCAAATTCACTGGAAGTGGACTACCAAAATAAAAGCTGGGCCTCTATAAACTTCTGCTGTAACTTATTCATCATCGTTTCTTTTCTTGTCCAACATTTGAGCATAAAAGCGGATGAGCCATTTTACAGACGTTCACCAGCAGCAGCAAGACCCAGCTTTTGTTCTGAAAGTCTACTTCCCCTTACCAACAAGTCAATTCGCATGTCAGCTACATTATTTAGCTTGTAAAACAAACTTTTAGCTAGCGCAGAGATAAATAGTTTGCTTGCTAACTAAATGTTTAGTTTGAAACAGTGACATTGGCTCCACTTTCTGGTGTCGACACGTCAGGCGCTCCGTCCAGCCAGACTCGGAACAGATGGCGCCTACTGCTGGCTCCTCTTCAATCAGACCTGCTCAGGAGCTGTGAGAGGTTGCAGGTTTCAATCCCGTTAATTGGAGAGCTACGTACGTGTCACTTCCTCTCTGCGCGGCAATGTGGAGTGGCAACATTCCCGTTTTCCCAGGCTTGTTGGCGTCAGCCTTCTGGGACAGAAGCATCTGCACCACTTCCTGGTGTCCCATCTTAGCGGCTTCATACAGCGCCGTGGCTCCATCGTCAGCCTGAGTGTTCACGTCTGCGCCTGCAGGAACAGGAAGGGGGAGTCAGGACTTCCTGTCCAGATTGTTTCTGACTGGATCTGACACCAGAACCAGAACTGGGCCTGTAACTGATTATATCTGCTAACGTTCTGCTGTACATGTTGGAGCCAGAATCTGATCCGGTACCATGTTTGATGAGGAAGCGCAGCGCGGCCATCTGGCCGTTCTGAGCGGCGGTGAATAGCGGCGTGATGCCGTACATGTTCCGCAGGTTCAGCTTGGCGCCGGCCTTCAGCAGCATGTCGCAGATCTCCAGGTTGCTGTGGACCACGGTTTCCTGCAGGGCGGTCCAGCCCTGAATGCACCGCGTGTTCACGGCCACGCCGTGGTTCAGCAGCGCCGCAACAATGGCCGCGCTGTTCCGCTCACAGGCTGCAGGGAACAACAGTTACTTTATTGCATAAAAACAAACCTCAAATCAACAGAGAACATTTGTTACAGACGGTTTCCTAGTCAGGCCTCACTTCCTGTCCTGCAGCCTCTGCATGCATCGCTGCTCCAACACCTGGACCTACTGAACGGTCAGTGACCGGGCCTCTGCAGAACCTGCCGACACGTCCAGCCTTTTGGTTCAGGTCTGTTGGAGCAGCGATGCTTCCTTCACACTTACTGCTCCACTTATTTCTGCAACTTAAACATCAGATATTTATTCAGTGGAGAATAAAAAATCCATAAATTTTTACTGACAAGCATCAACGACAAATATGAATACCTGGAAAAGCTCTTCATGCTGTTTACTAAGGTGAACGATCTGTGGAAGCAAAACACTTAGCTAGGACCTAAACACTTAGCTAGGACCTAAACAGTTAGCTAGGACCTAAACAGTTAGCTAGGATCTAAACAGTTAGCTAGGACCTAAACAGTTAGCTGGAAGCTAAACAGTTAGCTAGGACCTAAACAGTTAGCTAGGACCTAAACAGTTAGCTGGAAGCTAAACACTTAGCTAGGATTTGAACACTTAGCTGGAAGCTAAACACTTAGCTGGAAGCTAAACACTTAGCTGGAAGCTAAATATTTAGTGAGAAGCTAAAAGAAGCTAATGAAGATAAACAATTAGCTTCAAGTTATGTAGTTTGAAATCATCTGAAGCTAAAAATTTAGCTTCTAACTAAATGAAAAATATTTAACTTCAAGCTAAATATTTATCTTGATTTAGTTTGAAATTGTGACATTTATAAATGACAGACTACGATCATTTCTATTACGTGTGACTTTATAAAGGGCTCATCACAGGTTTCGGTTACCTTTGTACAGCGGAGTCTCTTTCTCGTAGTTTGGGATTTCTGGGTCGGCTCCGTTTTCCAGCAGCACTTGAACGCATCCTTGTTGGACTCTGCTGACGGCGACCAGCAGCGGTGTCTCGCCACGTGACGTCCTCTTGTTGACCATTCCTGGTTGAGCTGAAGGCAACAGAAGCCATCAGTCGCCATGGTTACTGATGGTGGGCGTGTCCAGGTGTGAGGCTACCTGACAGCAGCATTCGCAGACAGGAGTCCTGTCCGAACCAGGCGGCCTGGTGGACAGCCAGCCAGCCTGGCTTACTGGGCAGCATCAGGTTGGTTCCCGGACACATGGCCAGGGCTCTCACCTTGTTGGCGTTGCCTTCACGAATCGCCCGAAACAGAGGCTCCTCCTCTCTGCAGGGGAAGGAAGCAGCAGCATGCTAGCAGCAAACTAGCAAGACAAACATTTAGCTCCGGCTAATCTGCTAACGCAGTAATGTGCCAGCCAATACTTCATGTAGCGCTTTAGCATAACTACTGTCTATGATTGTGCAAGCTAGTTTGTTTAGTCAAAATGCTGGATATGACCTCTGACCTCTAGAGGTCAGGACTGAGAAGCCCAGCAGAAACATGGACGACCTAAGATCTGCAGCTGAGACCTGCTAGCTGCCTGCTAGCAGGCCTCGGTCTCAGTTGGCAGATGGTCGCATGCAGAGAGACTCACTCCTCAGGTTCTGGAGCGATGTGGACCAAGCTGCCGTCATTTTTGTAGTACGCCACCATCCTCTTCCCAGAACCTGTCATGAAGCGACTAACCGTTCCATTGAAGGTCTTCCTGTCAGCAGACAAAACCCACCAATCAGAGCCCAGATAAATCACAGCAGCCAATCAGAACGTAGAGACTACTGGATTCTATTTCCATTTAACATGGCAGCCGTTCACACACTGCATAGTTTAAAATATTGCTTAGAACTGCAGCATGTTTTTATTACTGTTTACAGAGACCTGCAAGCACCTTGGTGGTTAGCATCCTAGCCACTTAGCATCCTAGCCACTTAGCACCCTAACCACTTATCCCTGTATGGATCACTGGACCTGCTAGATGTTTACATGCTGCAGAGATTTAAACAAATATGGGATGTGTTTGTAAAGTTACACTGTCAAAACCTAGCAGTAATAATTTGGTTTATTTAGCCTATCTTAAGAAAAAAAAAACATGTGGGTTTATTTATCAGTCATATTTTTATCACCTTCATTAATATTTACTTTGAAGATAAATATTTAACTTGCTAACTAGCTAACAAACAGTTAAGCTAGTTACTGTTTGTAACTACCTTACTGTTAGCTAGTTACAGTAAGCTAGGTTCATAGCTAGCTGGAAGCTCCAGCTTCAAAATATTTAGTTAGCCAGCTAAATAGTTAGCAAGTTAAATAGTTAGCTTAAATATTAAGTTACAAACTGACATTTATAAATGAATGAATGACACGGTGAAAACATGACTTTGAAAAATTAATCCACATTTTTACTTTTCATAGAAAAAAGAAAAACTTGATTTATTTAAACTCTCCCACTGATGTTTCACAGTTTCTGCTTTTTGGACCAACATTCAGACGAGTCTCCAGAACCAGACGGGTCCAGACTGGAGGAGAACCAGAGCTACTCACAGGTCAGGCGGTTTCTCCGTCGGTGGGTTGGGGGAGCTGTAGGTGGCGCTGGTCTGGGCTGCAGGAGGATTCTGGCTGCTGGGGGCTCGACGCTGATATCTGCTGGTGCTGGTCGGTTCCGGGACGTTGTCCTGGAGACGGGCGGTCTGCACGGCGGCGGCGGTCTGCGCGGCGGCGGCGGTCTGCGCGGCGGCGGCGGTCTGCGCGGCGGCGGCGGTCTGCGCGGCGG
>NW_015114595.1:20856-26828 GCF_001443285.1 Poecilia latipinna
GCGGCGGCGGCGGTCTGCGCGGCGGCGGCGGTCTGCGCGGCGGCGGCGGTCTGCGCGGCGGCGGCGGTCTGTGCGGCGGCGGCACCGCTGCACTGCATCTCCGTCAGGCTGCGCTCAATGGCCAGCTGCAGCAGCTCGTCATCAGTCAGGTTACTGTACAGAGAATAATCCTCGAATGCCAGAGCAGAACCTCCAGAACCGGGGCGGGAGACGCTGGCAGACGCCATGACAGGTCCAACAGTCTGGAACAAGCAAGAACAGGTGAGACGTTTCTCTCCAGGAGGGTCCACAAGTCAAATCTCAACATGGAAAAACATGAAGGCTGGACCAGAACCAGAACCAGACTGCAGGTCAGAACCACTCAGATGGGTCTTCTGTCCCTTAAAGCACCTGATTGAAGAATTAGACAGCAGAAGCAGCTGCTCACCTCTCAGAGAAATCCACAGTTTATTCCAGAACCACCAGAACCGTTTCTTCGCTGTGTCCTGTTTATCAGATCTGGACCCGGCCGACTCGGCTGGGTGGGGGGTCCGGGTTATTTTAAGGAGCTGGATCAGCTGACCTCCACTCTGACTAAAGTTACACCAGGAGAAAACAGCTGAATCACAGCAGCTCAGGACAACGGAGCAGAACCAGAACCAGGTTCCGGTCCAGAACCAGAACCAGGTTCCGGTCCAGAACCAGAACCAGGTTCCGAACCAGGTTCCGGTCCAGAACCAGAACCAGGTTCCGGTCCAGAACCAGAACCAGGTTCCGGTACAGAACCAGAACCAGGTTCCGGTACAGAACCAGAACCAGTCTAATGAGAAAGTTACACCCATTAAGATTTCCTGAACAAGAAAAAAGGACTTTTTAGATTCCGAGAAATCTCGTTTTAGGTAATAAATTCTTACATTTAGTTTTTCTAGTGAAATTTCTAAACTCGTTCCTGAGATATTTTTCTTAATTTCGTCAGAATTATTTATTTAATGGAAATGAAAAACAGGGCCCTAACCCTACACCCAGTACAATGTAAATTTTGTTTATAATTAAACGAGTCTTTATTATTACAAAACAAACTACACCTCCACTATAAGCTTTCAGCTGAATCAACTCAAACATTTTCATTTACTTTAAATAGTTTTCAGCTTTGAAAAGTTGGCTGTAGGAACTACACAGCCCTACCTAACGCTAACCCAAGGCCGCCATTTTCTCTATTTTTATGATAATTTTTGCCTATTTTCCGGCCCAATCAATGGAACGTTCTGTGAAACAAACAAGCAGTTTTCACTTACCTGAAAATGTCTGACTTCATTAAGCTCCCAACACTTACCGGTTTCTACAAAGAAACAGCGCGACGCTACGTAAAAGCACATCGATAAACACGTTTGACTTGACTAAACCGGAAGTTAGGAGGTGACTTCCGGTTAAATTTAGCAGGGGCTAAATGATGTAAATGACAGTGGTCTAATCTCTCCATCCCAAGGCTCGGTGATTAAATATTATTAGAAATACACACCATGTGTCCGGTGAGCTGCGGAAATTATGAGGAAAGTCTCTTTACTGCAGCGATGAGAAACGGATGACTCCCGCTTTGCTTCTGTTTTGGTTGAACCATTAGACCAAACTAGACCCATCAGCGCCCTCTTCTGGCTCGGAGAGTAAAGCAGAGATGATGCAGCTTCATAAACACTGGATTTCCGGATATTAAGGATTAACGTAGAAGAGCATCAGCAATACATCCATCCATCCATCCATTTTCTGAACACCCTTGTCCCTCAGTGGGGTCGGGAGGGTTGCTGGTGCCTATCTCCAGCTAACGTTCCGGGCGAGAGGCGGGGTCACCCTGGACAGGTCGCCAGTCTGTCGCAGGGCAATCAGCAATACATTTTACTAATAAATTAATTCCTATAAAAATACATTCTTGTGCTATGATTATGGAATAGTTTCCTCATCAAAACACACTTTAAATCTCCTGACAGACAACAGTAATGTTAGCTTTTATTAAAAAAAAAAAATCAAATATTAAATTATCATTATGTAAATTTTAAATAGAGGTACTAATTCTTGTTAAATTGTTATTAAGCAATCTGTCATATAAAGCTGCCTGTACTTTCAGGGTCAGAGGTCAGGCAGAGCCACACTAATAGTTCAGCTCACTCAAAGCGTTTCAGTTCAGTGTAATCAAAAAACATGTTACAGTAGCTCAACATCTTTGAGTCAGAGAAACATTAAAAAATATTTTTGCTTCAGATACTCAGTTTAATTAATTAGTTTAAAAACTCAGGTTTAAGGAAAGGGAAAGAATTATTTCCATCAAATCCAACCTCAGATGGTTTTAAACTGTCAATAAAAACCTAAATATTCAGCTTTCATGGTACCATCTTCATCTCAGTGAAACATTATTAAGAGACTGAACAGAATTTTTTGAAGCAGGTAGAATATTCTTAAACCAAGTGTGGCTAGTTTATAATTAAGGTTCTTTTCTGCTGTGCTTCCAGATTAAATCTGGATTATCCTCCAGGTTCTGGTGAAACACCTGAGGCAGCGAGGACTCTGGACCCGGAAGGTTTTCAGGACCGTTTTCTCTCTAAAGGCAGAGGAGTCGCAGACCGACAGCTTCCAGAAATGCTTTCAGAGGAACAAACTTCCTTCCCATCTCCCCCTACTTGCTTCATAGACAGTATGATAGATAATCAATATTTATTGATATTTAAATGCTTAGAACATTTATGTCAGAGACATGAAGCGGATTAATTATTGACTTTTTCCTTCAGGTCTGAAAAGCTTCTGCTGCAGAGACCAGCTTCTCTGGCGCCCCCTAGTGTCGCTTCAGAAAACACAACCTCCAACAAAATCAAATCACCGTTTCATACCAGAAACCTCTGGATCAGAGAGGTTCTGGAGGTTCTGTCCATCAGTCGGGCTGCAGGCCGCCCTGAGAGTCCGTCTTCACTAAAAATGTCCCAACATGGCTGCTGTACCTCAGCAGGGTGCATAAGCAGAATTAAGCAGGTCCAAGTATGAAGTCAGGGACAGGCATCTCTTCGTCCAGGTGTATCCGCTGACTTCAGGTGAGTCAGCAGCACACGTCGTAGCGAAGGAAGCGGATGAGTCGGACAGGAAGTGGGAGAGTGTGGATCAGTTTGAGTCTCTGAACTCCGAGGAGGAAGCGGATCTTCAGCCTGCAGAGCTGCATCAGAGGATGAGGAGGAGCTGAGGACGAGCCAACACAGGAAGAAGCTTAGCCCCGAAACGTGTCTGACAGGATCTCAGGTCTTTTGCTGAGATTCTGCTTTAAGTGATAATAAGTGTTCATTAAAATTCTGACGATGCAGATAATTCGTCCTACCAGCTTTCAGTTTGATGGACACCCAATCACTGCGATTCTCCAGAATCTCCAGAAGTCGAGAGCAGAGACGGACGTGGCCGACGTAGTCCAGCAGCATGGAGATGATGGGGCCGGATATCTGGCAGAAACATGAGCTGGAGATGGCCTCACAGTACTGGAACACACAGAACATCATGGTCCAACACTGAAGTAGAGCAAAAACAGTAAGCCCAGCACTCCCGTCCAACACCAGCATCTGATCTCAAAACTGTTTTATAGAATAATCAAGAATTCCCAAAATCACACCCACATCAAACCCTTTGGACTCGGACTGGGATGCTGCTGAAGTTCATGAGTCTGAGAAGATGGATGGATGCTAGCAGCTCACCTGGATGCAGCGCTGTGGCTGGGAGTGCTGGTTCACCTGCAGTTCTTCAATGGGACGGCGTGACGGAGCAACGGCCGGATGCGGTTGGAGGCCGTACTCACACCGGAAGCAGCGTCGAGCGTTGCAGCCGTTGTCCAGCAGCAGCTTGAGGATGGGCAGAGACTCCATGCCGAGCAGGATGGCCGACGGGAACGAGGACGGCTGCGTGGACATCTGAGCGTTGACATCGGCGCCGTACCGCACCAGCAGCTCCGCCATGTCGATCCAGCCGAGCCGGACAGCGATCAGCAGAGGATTGAAGATGTCCAGGTTGGGGTTGGCTCCGGCTTCCAGCAGAGTCTCGGCGGCTTCCAGATTTCCGTTGGAGACGGAGAAGTACAGGGCGGTGCTCCGCCTGTCCTCGTACATCCGGGAATGCTCCTCCGACAGCTCGGCGTTGACGTCAAAGCCCGACTCGATCAGCAGCTCCAGGATCTCGTCCCTGTTCCTGTCTGCAGCGATGTGCAGGGGGCTGATGCCACAGGTCCTGATTCTGACCCGGCTGGTGAGCGGGATCAGCAAGGATACGATTCTGTAAACACACAGACCAGTGTTATTCCCCAGAGGAGAGTCAGTCTGGGGCTGATGGCAGAACCACCTCAGAACATCTGCAGAAGCAGATCCAGATAAAGACTCCAATGGATCCAGCAGAACTCAACTGACTGGAAGCAGGAATTTGTCGTGCATTACTCAGTTCCTTCAGCCTGGCACCTGAAATAACACATGCAGGGAACCCATCGGACCAGTTCTGACCGTTTGTGGTTGTTCCTCACAGCCACATGAAGAGGCAGCAAGCCGGAGTTGGTGGCTCGGTTAGCGTCAGCCTTCAGAGTGAGCAGCGCCTGCACAACTGAGAAGTGGCCGTTTTTGCAAGCCTCATAAAGCGGCGAAGCTCCATCTCCTGCCTGTTCGTTTACATCTGCACCTGCAAAACATGAAGACACTGGGCGCATGGAGGCTGCCGAGCGCCTGAAGGCCCCTGGGTGCCTGGAGGCTGCCGGGCGCCTGAAGGCCCCTGGGTGCCTGGCGGCCGCAGTAGACATTTCTCAGTGACCCTACTGGACTCACCTCTCTGAACAAGCAGCTGCAGCGTTTCTGCATTTCCGTTCTGGGCGGCGCTGAACAGCGGCTGGATCTGGTAGACGTTCCTGGCCTTCAGGTTGGCGCCGGCGTCCAGCAGCCGCCTGCAGATCATTGGGCCGCCGAGTCTGCAGGCTTCATGCAGAGGACTCTCACCCTGACTGCTGCTGAGGTTCACCTGAGCTCCATACCTGAGCAGCAGCTCCACAACCTCTTCGTTTGGATTTTCGCAGGCTGACAAACAGCAACAGGTGTTGGACAGGACACAGGTGTTCAGCTTGTGTGTGTGATGTCACTGTGATGTCAGAGCTCACCCACAAACAGAGGCGTCTCTCGGAGCTTGTTGGCAGTGTTCACGTTGGCTCCGTGCTTCAGGAGGAACTCGACACAGGAAGCGTTTCCTCGGACCGCAGCGAGCAGCAGAGCAGTTTCATTCTTCAGCGTACAAATGTTCACTGAGCTGGGGTCAGCTGAGGTCAGAGGTCAGAGGTTAGAGCATCCAACCAATCATAACTCTTCCCTCCTGAGCCAAAGCTCCTGCTTCATGGACAAGATAAACTGCTTTAGTGTGTCTGTAGTCACAAATCAGAAATATTAATACTTCAAATAGGTTCAATAAAAATATTCTATATTTATTCTTATGGATAAAAATAAATCAGTTTGACAAATTAATCTGAGCTTTTACTAAGAGTTCACATGTAGCTGTAAATGTTTTGGACCGAACCTTCAGAGGTTCTACAGTTACTTCACTTCCCAGCCACGTTAATAAGAACTACAATAGTAGCTCACATGCTAACCGCTAATCTCATCAGAACTGTAAATAGAAAACATCGTTTAGGAGAATGAGGACACATGGGTTCTATCAGAACCATCAGACCCATCAGACCCATCAGAACCATCAGAACCATCAGACCCAACAGAACCATCAGAACCATCAGACCCAACAGAACCATCAGACCCATCAGACCCATCAGAACCATCAGAACCATCAGACACATCAGAACCATCAGACCCAACAGAACCATCAGACACATCAGGACCATCAGAACCAACAGACCCAACAGAACCATCAGACCCAACAGAACCATCAGAACCATCAGTCCCAACAGAACCATCAGAACCATCAGTCCCAACAGAACCATCAGAACCATCAGT
>NW_015114595.1:31353-31883 GCF_001443285.1 Poecilia latipinna
ACAGAACCATCAGTCCCAACAGAACCAACAGAACCAACAGCACCATCAGTCCCAACAGAACCATCAGACCCAACAGAACCATCAGAACCATCAGAACCATCAGACCCAACAGAACCATCAGAACCATCAGTCCCAACAGAACCATCAGAACCATCAGACACATCAGGACCATCAGAACCAACAGACCCAACAGAACCATCAGACCCAACAGAACCATCAGAACCAACAGACTCATCAGTCCCAACAGAACCAACAGAACCAACAGAACTATCAGAACCAACAGAACCATCAGAACCATCAGAACCATCAGACTCATCAGGACCATCAGAACCATCAGTCCCAACAGAACCATCAGGACCAACAGAACCATCAGAACCATCAGTCCCAACAGAACCATCAGAACCAACAGAACCATCAGACCCATCAGACCCAACAGAACCATCAGAACCATCAGACACATCAGACCCAACAGAACCATCAGAACCATCAGACACATCAGACCCAACAGAACCATCAGAACCATCAGCCAC
>NW_015114595.1:37321-39364 GCF_001443285.1 Poecilia latipinna
CAGACCCAACAGAACCATCAGACCCAACAGAACCATCAGACCCAACAGAACCATCAGAACCATCAGTCCCAACAGAACCATCAGAACCATCAGACACATCAGGACCATCAGAACCAACAGACCCAACAGAACCATCAGACCCAACAGAACCATCAGACCCAACAGACCCAACAGACCCATCAGAACCAACAGAACCAGCAGACCCATCACAGCCATCAGACACATCAGACCCAACAGAACCATCAGAACCATCAGACACATCAGATTCATCAGGACCATCAGAACCATCAGGACCAACAGAACCATCAGAACCATCAGAACCATCAGAACCCTGACCTCTGAGCAGGATCCGGACGCACTGCAGCTGTCCGTAGAAGGCAGCTTCATGGAGAGCGACCCAGCCTTGGTCGCAGGGCTCGGTCAGACTGCTGGGCCGCTGCCGGACCAGGTCCATTAAAGCCTCAGTGTCTCCGTCCATGATGACCTTCAGCAGAGGACTGGACTCTCTGCAGCAGAACCAGAACATGAAGAGAATATTCAGTTCTAACAACCAGAACTGTTTCTGCAGCCTGACTGGTTCTGTTTAATCTGATATTTTGTTGTGTTTATTTACTGATTTTAAATGTTTATTTGTTGTCATTGTTTATTGGTCATTGTCTTCACTGCCTGTCTTGCAGTGTTTACTGGCTGATTCCCAGGTGTGTTGGGAGCCCTCCAGCCCACGTGGCTGAACTCACCTGTTGAGGGGCCTGTAGAGGAAGTTGGTCAGGGCGGTTGGGGGGTTCGCACAGTTCTGGACCTGTTCTCGTCGTGGCAGGTCGGTGGGGGGTTCTGGGTTTCTGGGTTCTGGAGGTGGGCCCCTTGGTGCTGACCTCTGATCAGTGTCTGCTTGGTGATGTTTGTCAGACAGACTTCTCTCCACCGCAATCTGGAGCAGCTCTTCGTCGGTCAGGTGAGCGTAAACGCTGAAGTCCTCCAGGTTGACCTCAGAGGCGGCCATGTTGGATCTGGCGGTGTTTCCCTTTAAGTGTCTGGATCGGCAGCCGGTCACTTCAGGACAAGCTGCTGGAATGCGGCCGCAGGCTTGGCGGGTCAGCTGTGGTTCTGTTCACTGCGCTGGTGCCAAAACTTTCAGACACTCGAGGAGCTGCTGACCTTTGACCCACAGAGACACGGAAACATCCAGAACCGTCAGCGGCTCCGATTTCTGTCTGGAAGCTGCAGAAGAAACTCAACCCGAGGCTGCAAACTTTACAGACCCAAAACCAGGACACCGGAACCAGAAATAGAGTCCTGGGTCTGTCAGGTCAAAACCACAAGAACCAGAGAACTGGACCTGTTCTAGGGTCAGAACCAGAACCAAACCCAGAAAGAGAATCTGTTTCGATCCCAGCCCGATGCTGGTGAATGTTTACAAATCTTTGATCCGTTTTTTCTCTTTTTATTTAATTTTTCAGAAGAACCTTTTGACCCATTTGTTATGAATCAGTTCTGTGAAATGAATTGAGTCAGAACCTGCAGCTTCCTGACCCGCTCAGACAAATTGTTTCAGAACCAGTCCTACCTGTCAAACTGTCCACCAGGATCCGTGATTCTACAGTTCTGATTCTGGTTCGGAGACGAAGCAGCAGCTCTGAGAGTCGGACTGGAACTGAACGGGTCTGAAGTTTCATGAGCCGCAGCGTCAGCGAGCCGCGAAACCCAAACTCTGCTGTCTGGAATCCAGCAAACCTCAGAGACCCGCAGCAAGAGAGACACCGGACGGCAGGAAGTCCAGGTGAGCTACAGACAGGTGAACCACAGACAGGTGAACCACTGACAGGTGAACCACAGACAGGTGAACCACTGACAGGTGAACCACAGACAGGTGAACCACTGACAGGTGAACCACAGACAGGTGAACCACTGACAGGTGAACCACAGACAGGTGAACCACAGACAGGTGAACCACTGACAGGTGAACCACAGACAGGTTCCTCGGTGCTGTGACTCAGGAACAGATCTGGACAGAACAGATCTGTCACTGGAACAGATCTGTTCCAG
>NW_015114595.1:42994-52718 GCF_001443285.1 Poecilia latipinna
CTGCAGGCTGGTTCTGAAGGGTCCTGGTAGGAACCTCTGGACCAATCAGAACCTCTGATCTTAAAGGGCTTCATATATGAAAATCTGAGATTATAATCTGGATTGACCAAATGAAGGGAATCTGAAATCTGGTTTCTGATTTTAGTTTCTTCACCCTGAGCGTTTGGACCAGTTTACGGTTTAAACCGCATTTTGTTCCGGTAAGCGGAAGTTGTGTGACGTCGGCTCCGCCGCGGACGGGATCTCCTTGGAAACGGAGAGAGACATCCCCCCCCCCCCCGTGTCCGCCCCCATCCTCTCGCTAGGGATGGATGGTGCTGAGCTCCGCCGCCCGCTCTCCCAGTAACAACCAGAGAGCGACTGGGCCGGTTCCAGTGAGCAGATGTTCCCCGGCAGGATGACTCTGAGCCCGCCCGGACCGCCCAGCGGGCCGCCGGAGGAGCTGCAGGAGCTGGCCTTCATCGAGCGGCCGATCCGCAGGAGCCTGAAGGTAGGTGGGACCGGGAGCGGCGCTCACATGACTGGGGGCATGATGAAGACGCTGCTGCTGGTGATGGTGGTGATGGTGGTGGTGGTGGTGGTGATGATGGTGGTGGTGGGGGAACATGCTGGGTGAAGCGGCAGGAAGCGGAGGGAAACCCGCGATGTGCGCAGAGTGACGCAGTTTGTCGGTCTGTCCGCCGGCAGCGCAGAGACCCGGACGGACAGACCAGCTCCAGGATCTCCGCTCTGCACTGAGTCAGCAGGACCAGGAGAGCTGCAGAAAAACCAATCAATCACTGATCGATCCGCGGAACGCCGGAGGACCAAACAGAGACAAGAGTTCAGCTCCCGGTCCGTAAAAAACACAATTCAAATTCACAGAAGAAGATCTACAACTGACACTTCAGAGTCTGGACCAAGAAAACACGAGGAAGCAAAGGAAACATGGAGACATGAAGAAGGAGGGTTACATCAGACATAAGGGTGCAAAGGGATGAATGGATGAGAACATGAGGGAGATGAAAACTAGAACATATAAAGCAAAAATCCAAGGAGAAGAATTAAAATACGAAGGAACAAAGAGATGAAGACATGAGAATCTGAACTTTAAAGGCCCACAGAGAAATTTGTTTTGGACAAAATGCTGCAAAGTTTTGAATAAAAACATTAAAAGACAAAACGATAAAACTCAAAGCAATCACCACTGTAACAAGCTGAGGGTCCATTTAGGGCCCATTTAGGGTTCATTTGGGCCCCATTTAAGTTCAATTTAGGCTCTATTCAGGTTCTATATGACGATATGCGGACCATGACAGTAAAACTTGTTGAACAGTGCTCCTTCTGCAGGTGATTTGATGATCACCTGATTAATAATCAATCAATAACTGAACTTATATCAAAGTTTCCTCTTCTGAATATAGTGATGTGGGCATGGCTTCAGCATGAGTGGGCGTGGTATCAGTGTGATGTAGGCGGAGCCTCAGAGACGTTTTCATGTTTCTTCTTTCAGACAGCGGAGGAGATCGATCAGCTGACTGTGGATGAAGACCTGAATGATGTGGAGAGAGCCGTTTACCTGCTCAGGTGAGGTTACCAGGTGACTGGTGAGGTGGTTGTGGTTGGAGTCCAGGTCATTATTATCTTGATGTGATGCAGGTGATGTACTGACTAACATCTCTGGGGGTTAAAATGGAGAATCTAAGAATTTACAGTCCACAGTCCAACAGCGTGGCTGCAGGAAAGCTAGCGATGATCCTGGGCTGCAGGGCTCCAGGTGTCCTGCCACCTGTCGGTGTGATCCTGGTCCAATACACTTGGCTCAGCTCTTCAGCAGCACGAAGGTTCTCCAGTCCATGTACTCTGCTGTTCTGAAGCAGAGACACGCCTAGCTGTAGGAAGCATCTCTGTGATGGGCTGAAGACCTGCACTGGCCTTCCCTGCCTCTCAGCCACTGACCACTGGAGAGAGGAACCAGAGAAACAAACATGTTAGCCTAGCGCTAGCAGCCAAAGACTAAAGAGAAATCCTCCAACACTAAAATCTGACGCCTCCATCTTGTTTCCATCTGGTGAAGAAGGAAGTTGCTCTCAGTGTCTTCAGAGGTTTTTGTGTCATTTCCTTCAGTGGTTCTTGGTGCAGCGCCCCCACAGGCCAGGAGGGGAACAGGTTTGTTGATGTAGTCTTGGATCAGAGTTCCTGGGATGAATTCTGGCCTCCAGCTGTCAGATTTCCGATGCCCTCCTCCCGTCCTTCTTCCTTGACCCACTAAAGTCTGCAGCTAATTAAACTCTGGAGCTAATCACCACTTCTCTCCCAGAAGATCTGAACTAGTTCACTGAACTGATTCCCAAACAGAACTCACTAGGCATTACAGAACCAGAGTCCAGATGTGCTCAAACTAGCTCCAGGTGTTTCCGTTCAGGTGTTTTTGAACTGCCTCCTCCTTTTTCCTCAGTGTGGGTCAGGAGGTCCAGAGAGCCAGCGTCATCAGCAACCTGCCAAGTCTTGTCCGCCAGAACCCAGCTGAGACTTTCCGTCGAGTTGTACCAAAAGTTCGGGTATGTACAATCTGAGGACAGCACAATCACTTGACTTCAAGAAAGGTTTCACTGCAGCTCACCTGTCCTACCTGTGTGAGCCAGGAGGTCTTGAATGGAGCCGGTGCTGAAATCCAGCTGGCAGCAGCGACTTCGTTTTTAACCATCCTGCAGGACGACATCATCCTGATCCACACACACACCTACTCCATCCTGAAGACAGTGCTGCTCCACCTGAACCACCGGGACACAGGTAACCGCACCTGAGATCTGAATTGCTCTTTAGGTTCAACCTAAAGAGCTGTCAGCAGATTGGTGACGACTCAGACGTTTTGTGAAACAATCAGACCTGATGTTACCTGCTGACACCTGGTCCTGATTGGGTGGACTCACCTGGTTTCTGTCTGTTAGTGGTGAGCAGCGCCTGGTTGGAGACTCTGCTGTCGGCCATCAACGCTCTGCCCAAAGAGACCATCAAACAGGAGGTCAGTGGTTCCTGAACAATGGTCAGATAAACCGGGCCAGGTTCTGGTTCCACCTGTTTATCCAACGTATTTAAAGAGAAGAATTTTAATAATGACATGAAGCTCTGCATTGGACTGGCAGCTTACAGAACATTCTAGGGTTACTTCATGTGTAAATCTTGCTTTTTCCATCGTCACCTGGCTGAAAAACCTTTTATATCAAAGGAACAAGCTTCCATCCAGTCCTCAATTTTCCATGCCGAGTTTTTCCCTCCTTAATGTGTCTGTTCCCTCTGCCTCAGCTGGAAGGGTTTCTAACACTAAGCACACTGAGTGATGAACAGTCTAGCTCAGCGGTCTTCATCTCCAGGCTTTCGGGGTCCTGCATCGCCAGGTGTGTCCCTGGTCCAACGAACCTGAATCAAGCGGCTGAGTCACCTTCTCAAAAAGTCCAGCTGCCATCTGAAGGTCCAGGCCTGGATGTGAAGACCCCTGGTCTAGTTCTGTATTGATTTGAATGTCCTTGTTAAATTTTCAGTGTCTGGGATGTGTTTCAGTCTGAACTGTAGGAGTGGGAGTACGTTGATGTGAAAAATCAAAGAGGGAGAATCTGTAGTTTGGTGGTTCTGTGTTCCCAGGTGCTGAATCCTCTGCTCTACCAGAGTCAGCTGTCTCACTCCCTTCAGGCTCGCCTAGCTGCCTGTCGCATTCTAGGAAAGGCTTCTTGCAAGTTTGACTCTCTCATGTGAGTGGCGCGCAGCAGAGTTGGTTTGAAAGCAGTTTGTCTCTCCTGCTGACTGAGGTTCTGTTTGTCAGAGTGAAGAAGGAGCTGCTGCCTTTGGCCCGTTCTCTGAGCCGGGACACGGAGTCCGAGGTCCGAATCTGCATGTGCCGTCAGCTGGAGAGCATGGCCAGAGCCATCGGGTAAACAGAAAGTCAGCACCGTCAGCCCTTACCGGCGAGGTTCTGCTCCACTGACCCAGCATGTGTCCTTCAGGGTGGAAGACACCAGAACCGAGCTCCTTCCTGAGCTGCTGGAGCTCGCTGGCGACGAGGAGAGCAGCGTTCGCCTGGCCGCCTTCGACAGCATCATCAGCCTGATGGAGATGATGGACGGAGGTGAGTCCGGACCAAACCAGAACCCCTGCTCTCCATCAGCACCTTGGTATAACCCCCCCTCTTCGTTAGATGACCGACTTCACCTGCTGGTCCCTCTGGTGATGTCAGCGTGTGACGCTTCATCACAGGTGGATGAAGGCGTCATGGTGTCGCTGTCGTTCCAGTTTGGGAAGCTCTGCAGTGGACTGGCAGGTTAGACCGCACAGTTACAACAGAAGCTTCAACATCCTTCTGCTTTAAACAAATGTGAGCCCAGAGGACAGACCTGGGACGATAGGCGAGAACATCCCTGAAGGATGGTTTGTCCAGGTGTGATGATAATCTCTGTGCTTCAGGTTCACTGTCAGAAGAGCAGAAGAGGCTCCTGCTGCAGAAGTTTCAGGTTCTGTGTATTACCGGACTGCCGACTGAAGAAAACCAGATGGATGTTGGCGAGTCCACTCTGATCCGCTGTAACTGCTGCTACAACCTACCGGTACTCAAAAACTCACTGACTCCCAGGGGTCTTTGGTAGTCCTGCTGTCACTTCCCCTTCCACAGGTTTTCAGGCTTATTGGGCAATCCAGAGTTTTAGGGTTGATGCACACCAGCCCTGTCCAGTCTGCTTTGATCCACCTCCAGTCCATCTGCCTAGTCAAAGCCCGGCTTGTTTGGGAGGTGTGAATGCTAACTGACCTCTGAACTCTGGTCCTCCAATCCTCGGTCTGGGTTTGGTTAAACTCTGGTTTTGTTTTTCAAGAGGAAAACAGACTTAGATCGGGTCCTTTAGTACTTTTTCAGTCCCAGAACCTTTAGTCTCATTGGTACTGCAGCATTTCGGTACCGCTGGGCTTATCTGGCATCCTCACAGTTACAGAACCTCTGAGCTGTTTAGTAGTTCAAGAACCGTTCCTCTATTCTCTCTCCAGGCCATGGTGGCATTCATAGACCCCGCCCACTTCCTGTGCGACATCCATCCGTCTTTTTCGGGTCTTTGCAGCGACCCAGAGGTCAGCGTTCGCCGAAGTGTAGCAGCCAGCTTCCACCAGGTGAGAACCACCTGTGCCTCCCGTCTGCTTGGTGTTTCCTGTCACTTAACCTCACACTGTTGCCTTTTCTGACAGGTGGTGAAGCTGCTCGAGTCTAATGTCCACGTAGTCCACAAGGAGCTCCTGTTGCTGCTCCAAGACAGTGCTCTGGAGGTGAGAGGTCATGGCTATGTTCCTGTGATGTCACAGGAAATCATGTTCCCGTATTTCAGAGTAAATAGATCCCCTGGATCCAACTGGTGCTTTAAATGTTTTCCTTATTACTGTCACTAGCTGTCCACACAGCAGAACTCCTGCTCAGTGTTGGTTGGTCTGCAGACCTCTTCAGAATGTTATCTCTGAGGAAATGCAGACCTGCCAAGGCTCACAGAGCTCCATGGATGTCTACACGAAGATCAGCTGCATGAATGTGATGCAGAAGAAGTTTTTACTTCTTTACTTCTAGTTTATGGCAGCTTCAGCACCAAATTAAGACTAGTGCCACCTAGTGGTGGCGACTAGTCTTGCAGGAGACTATTTCAATAGGAGCTACTGATCTGATTGATGATAGGCTTCCACCACTAAGTGAGAAGGAGAGTATTCACTAGTGTTAGCATTGGAAAGCTAGGTGACTAGCATGTCTAGGCTGGTCATCCACTGGATCACCTTCTTCCTGTGGCCATTAGCACAGAGAGGCTAGCGTTAGCCATCAGAGGAAGAAGACAATCCAGTGGATGACCAGGCTATCCACGCTAACGCTAGTGAGTACTCCGTCTCATTTGCCAGCGGTGTCTACCTATCAGTAATCAGGTCAGTAGCTTCAGAGTGGATGCAGCTTCCTGTGACCAGGAAGTAGCCACCGCTGAAACTGCCCCCTGTTGGTGTATGTTGGAAATGTTTTTTGACTCGATTTCAAACCTTTTGCTGTTTTTATGTTTGCGTTCTTCAACTGATGCTTGTTGAGGTTCTGGATGCGCTGTTGAACCACCTAGATGAAACTCTGGAGCTGGTTCTCTCTAGAGGAGACAATCTAATCCTGGACAACAAGGTGAGGGAACCTAAGTTCTCCTCAGGTTCTTCCTGTGGTTCCTCAGTCTGGGTTCTGACTATTTTCTCCTCTGTTCCTGGATGGTTCCTCTTCTCTTGCGCTGGATTCCCCTTCGGTGCTTCCATGGATCTCTGGTGGACTGTCTGTGGTTGGCCTCAGATCTCAGAGCTGCTGTCGGCGCTGCTATCGGCCGAACAGAAAGTTGGATCTTCTCTGCGTTGGCGGCTGCATGAGAAGCTGCTGCATCGCTACAGCTGCCTGTCCAGACTGCTGCCCGGAGAGCTGCTGCACCAAACCTTCTCTGCTCGGATCTTCCTGATCCTCACCACCAACGTCAGCGCTGTCAGCGTCGCATCATCCCCTGGTGAGCCAGGTGACAGACGGGTAACTCTGCTCTGCTTCCTCCCGGCTGTAGAAAGTGCTACCGGTACAGAAAGAGGCGGCTCGGACCTTCTGCACGTTCCTGCGCTACAACCGTAAGCAGGAGCAGCGTCAGGAGATGATGGAGCGGCTCATCCAAGGTCAGAGCAATTCTGCTGCAGAAACCTAGCTAAGCTAAACCAACCTGCTAACCTGAACCACGTGTTGTCTGGTCGATCATGTCAGCTCTGTGGTCAAACCGTCTGTTTCTGTCCTCAGATCTCGCTCAAGGCCGCAGCTACTGGAACCGCCTGAGGTTCCTGGATGTTTGTGAAATCGCCACAGAGATTTTCTCCAGAAAATACTTCAACAAACATTTCCTGATCCCAGCGCTGGAACTCGTCCACGACCCTGTCGCCAATGTCAGGTAGGGCAGTGCTGTCCTCTCTGAAGAGCTCCGATGTCTCACCTGTCCTCCTCCTGATGTCTCACCTGTCCTCTCAGGTATAAGCTTTGTCAGCTGTTGCCACGGTTACGGTCGTCCCTCCGCCTGCCAGCTGACAAGCTGCTGCTGCAGAAACTGGATTTCTGCGTCCAGAAGTTTCTCTGTCGAGAGAAAGACAAAGATGTTGTGGCCATGATCCGCAAGGTAAGTCAGACCTGGGAACCAGTCAGCTATTTGAGCATTTAACGTTTGGGGTTTAACCATCGTCCCTCATACTTTCCAGACAGTGTTGGAACTGGACAAACTGGACCTGTCTGAGCCTGTAAGGGACCAGATCACGGACAGCTGAGTGACCGAGGCGTCTCCTCCACGTCTGCTCCTCACCTGGATGTGTTGTGTTTGTCCGCAGTTTCATAAGAGACGCGACTGGGACCTGCTGGACCAGAAGAAGGAGAAGGAGGAGATGCTGCTGCTGGAGATGGTGAGTGTGACGGTGACGGAGGCTTTGTGTTTGGCAGGTTTTATGGACATGCGCTGTGTTGCCAGGAGCAGCTGGAGCGGCAGCAGAGCGATGGGAAGCTGAACTCTGACAAACACATGGAGAGAAAACGTGAGCTGAACCTTCATTTGTTCCCAGAATCTCCAGCAGTTTCCGACTCGTCTCCTTTAAAGTCGTTTTTCTGACAGGAAGAGACAGCAAGACCAGTCTGTCCTCCGCAAAGTCCATGTCTGTGTCCTCTTCAACAGGAAGCTCGTCCACTGGTAAGGTCATGACGTTGATGAGGGGCATGATGATGATGATGATGATGATGCCTCTCCTCTGTGTCTAGGTAAAGAGACGAGGAAGGCTAAACTGTCTCGGAGTCGGTCCCTCAGCAGCCAGCCGACTTCGTCCAAACCCGTCAACTCGGACAGACCTCTGTAAGAACCATGCACCAAAGTTAGTTAAAATTAACAGCAATAATTGGCGAACAAACAGGGGTTCGCTTTTCAAAAATCGTATTTTCAACACATTCACTCATTTACAAGCTAAGCAATTAGGTAGGAAAGGCAACTTTATTTGGATAGCCCATTTTCAGCAACAAGGCAGTTCAAAGTTCTTTACATGAATTAGAAGAACAACAAACAAAACCAAAGGAAAGAGCAAAAGAAAAAACATACACTTTAAAATGTTCCAGTTGACCCTAATTGCTAAGCACTCCATAATTCATAAACTAACAGGAGTTTCTCTGAAAGTAAACAGACAGACGGGTGACGAACTGACAGTATCAGGAAGGACAGGGAACAACTGCAGCACGAGGCCAGCGAAGGTGGTGAACTCATGGAGTCTGTCAGTCGGTCAGACCCCGTAACAACCAGGCTCTGATACGGCGGTGTTTCTAGAGCCGGTCGTTGGGACCGCAGCTGGGAAAGAGCAGCTTGTCTACAAATCATCCAGGAGATTTGAGATCGCCGGCCAGCCAAGGAGGAGAGGCAGTTCAGATAGAGACAATATTCTTTAGTTAGGACAGACTTTTCATTTCCATCTGCCCTGCAGCCTCACCGGTGCATCTCTGTTGATTCCAATCATCTGAATTAGCGTGGCCGTTCCACCGGGCCCAGCTAGATTCCATCCTGCTGGTGAGCTCTACACCAGCCTGCACCCGAATCACAGCTCTAACAGCACGTTAGTCTGAGCGTTTGCTCGTCGGCCCAGTCCGTCACACTGATCAGGCCGAAACAGCTGCTGACGTCTTCCCAATCTGTCAGTATGTTAGGTGTCCACCAACTCCAAACAGCAGCAATCCTGCTATCATGAATCCAAACAAGTAGTTATTTATTTGAATAGTTTAGTTAGCAAACCAAATATTGAGCTGAATATTTAGCTAAAGTGCTAATTGACGTGGCAATAATCAGAAGTGGACGACCAAAATAAAAGCTGGATCTTCATAAACTCCTGCTTCATGTCGCACTTCATGACATGAAGTTTATCTTTATCATTTGTTTTCCTCTTTTCTTATCCAACATTTCAGCTTTAGACAAAAGATTAGCCGTTTGAAAGGCGATGCAGAATTTTTCTAATAGATCTACAGTTATCAGGTCTTACCTGGAGGAGAGAACATTTTCAGTGAATATTAGTGGCTCTAAATCATCTGTTGCTTCAATGTCTTATGGTGTCCCACAGGGCTCAATTCTTGGCCCACTGCTTTTCTCTCTTTATATACTGCCTCTGGGTTCTATCCTTAGGAAACATGGGATTTCTTTTCATTGTTACGCTGATGATTGTCAGATTTATTTCCCCATAAAGCAGCAGGATGTACATTCAATCAAACATCTCCTGGCATGTCTAGGAGATATTAAAGCTTGGTTGGCCTTGAACTTTTTAAACTTTAATGAAAACAAAACAGAGGTGATGGTGTTTGGACCCAGTGGCTCCTGTGAGTCCTCCTCTGTGGACCTGGGACCCTTGGAGGAATATTTTAAACCTGTTATTACAGATCTTGGTTTTAAGGTGGACAGTGATCTCAGATTGGACGGCCAAAGTCCAGCTTTTATCATTTAAGGCGATTGGCGTCAGTGAAATCTTTTCTTTCCAGGCAGCATTTTGAAACACTGATCCACGCTTTTGTTTCAACTCGATTGGACTACTGTAATGCACTTTATCTGGGAGTCAGTCAGTCGCTGCTCTCACGTCTGCAGCTAGTACAAAATGCTGCGGCACGACTTTTGACAGGTACTCGAAAGAGAGAGCATGTGACCCCTGTCCTGGCCTCACTTCCCTG
>NW_015114595.1:56477-61046 GCF_001443285.1 Poecilia latipinna
AGTCCATCCAGTCCAGTCCATCCAGTCCAGTCCATCCAGTCCAGTCCAGGTTCTGTAGAGCTTGACTAGAGCTTGATCCTGACTAACATGTTGTGCATTTTCTGTGTGATTCAGGAAGGTCAAAGATCTCAGCGGTTCTTCGGGTCTTGGGAAGTCCACCAGAGGTAGTTGCTCACCTTACAATCACCTGGACTCCCTATGTCAGGGGTGTCAAACTCCAGTCCTCTGCTGTCCTGCAGTGTTTAGATGTGCCACAGGTAAAAAACAGTGGAATGAAATGGCTTAATTACCTCCTCCCTGTGTAGATCGGTTCTCCTGAGCCTTGCTACTGACCTAATTATTCTTTTCAGGTGTGGTGCAGCAGAGGCACATCTAAAAGTTGCAGGACAGCGGCCCTTGAGGACTGGAGTTTGACACCCCTGCCCTATGTGATTGTTTCTACTCTTACATCACTTCCTGTTCCCACAGATGACTCAGTGAGGACCGCCCACTTCACCTTGACAACCCAGTCCACCTCTTCCATGCCGGTTCTGATCAGAAGCAAAACTACCAGCCTCCTGGACCAGGCCAGCCTGCTGGAGCAGAGAGAGCACAGAAAAAGCACCCTGGACCACAGGACTGGAAACCGAGACCAGCGGAACCACATGATGGAGCACAGAACCAGTTCCCTGGAGGAGAGAGAGCACAGAACCAGCACCCTGGACCATCGGGACCACAGAACCAGCACCTTGGGTCAGCGCAGCAAGACAATGGAGCGTGGGAGCGGCATGAAGGACAGTCAGTCCAGGAAGCTCTCCATGTGAGTCCTGACGACGAACTGGTTCCACAAAAGACCGTAAGACCAGTGAAATTGGGTCAGGAAGTCTGCTTCACCTGGTATCAGTTGTGGTTCTGGTTGAGTTTCGGCCCGGTCTACTTCCTGATCTGTTTTTCTGGTTTTCTCTCGGCAGGATCAGGAAGTCCAACTCTCTCCAGTCAGAATGAGAGTGAAGCTGATGATGTCTTCACCTGTACGTGAGCCCATCAGCCAATCAGCTGCCTGGAAGCGGTTTCAGGGCGACGCCCAGAACGCAGCGCGGCGCCAGCAGAACCGGTGGATGCTGAGCGATCCTACTGAGCACTGTGTATTCAACCATCTCATCGCTTCATTTGATTGGTTCACCTGCAGGTTGTTGGTGTGATCTCATTGGACGGTGATCACCGCGGGCAACCAAAGAGGAGTTTAACTTGGACTAGTGGAAATCAGAAATTATTTTAAAATAAAAAACTGAATGAAAACGGCTTTTATTGAGTTTTTTTGCCACTAGATGGAGGTTCAGAGAAAAGAGCATCAGAGGGAGAAGGTCAGCAAAGTCCAAACAGCTGGTTCCTCTAACGATCTCACCTTTTGCTCCAATCCATCAACAAACTCCAGTTTATTTCATTCAGACTTTCTGTGGCAGAACAACAGGAAGTGCAGAACTGTGAAGGAAATCGGTGGCTTTAAACATTTTTAACAGGAATCTCTGCAAAGTGTGGAGTGTACCATCTACAGACAGAAACAGCAGTGACAGATTCCCTTTGACTAGGCCACTCTAACCCAGGAATCTGCTCTATTCATCCCATCATATCTGTGGCTGCGTGTTCACGCTGGAAGCTGACCTTTGACCCCAGTCTCAGGTTGGAGTCACACTCAGATTAAGCTACAGCTGAACTCTGGTTGGTGAAAGTGGATATTTTTATTTTTCCAGGATTTCAGAGTAGAAGACCAAAAATCAAATGTAAGCCACACTTTTCAGATTACCAAGGTGTAAAATGTTGAAATTATTGGAATTATTTTCCATCAGTTTCACAGTTCTGGGTAGTCTAATGAAATCCATTGGAGTTTGGCTGGAATGAGACAAAGCAAGTTTGATAGACAGCAGCGAAACAAACCGGAGATATTTTAGTAAATCTTTAAATAAAAGAAAAAAATATTTTGTAATTGATTTTTTTTCCTGCCTCGTTTCCTCAGAGAAACAAACTTATTGGTTGAATAAAAACTATTTTAAACATAAATCTGCTGCAGGCTGGAGTAGTTTTGTGTATTTACAATCAGCCGGCTGGTTTAGAAACTCTAGAGCGAATCCAGTTTTTATTTCAGGGTTTGTCTTGGCAGGACAATAATCAGGAGACTCAGTTTTATTAAAACCGTTTATGATCGGAATCAAACATTCAGCGTTAGCTCAGTGCTAAAAGCTGCTAGCATGCAGGAAAACAACAAAATAAATAGGATGCAACATTAGCTCAGTGCTAACAGGAAGTGCTCTACAATAAACAAGATGATGATTAGTAGGAATGGAACAGGATTGAATGTTCTGGATCTGTTTAACTCGACCCATCGGGCGTCCCTTGAGGCCCTTTCAGGGGACTCCCCCTCATGTTTAACACTTCAGATAGACAGGAAGTGAGGCTACAACCTGCCTCTACAGGTGGGCGGAGCTTCAAAGGGGGAGGTTGTTTGCTCAGTTCTCTGTGGGGTTGGCCACTCGGCCCATGAGGAGCAGGCTGCCACTGGCCTGCTGGTAGATGATGAAGATGAAGGGCCGGTTGAAGGTGAGGCGTGGCGGCGGCGAGGAGAAGGTGGTGGCCCCGCCCCCTGAGCCTCCATCATCACTGCTCTCATCCATGGAGATGACGGAGGCGTGATACACCTGAGGAGGAAACACAGCGCCAGGATTTATTAGGAGAAGCGGGTTAGAAAAACATTCAGACTCAGTGACGGGAAAATGGAAAAATAACCTGGAGGAACCTGGAGGAACCTGGAGGACGAAGCCTTTCAGATCAAACAGGTTCCCAACCTTGGTTAACATCAGGACTGAAAACTTCAGGCTCACAGATTCATTGGAACTATTCTCAGTCAATATTCCCAGGGTTTGTTAGCTTAGCAGGTAAAACTGTCAGAATTAGCATCATTAGCATTAGCATAGCTCTGTTGGTTTTTTATTAGAGTCAACATGGAGGGCAGTTAACCAGTTCACCCAGCAGATGGCGTGTTGCTGCGTACTGGGCACACAGGAGAAAATACCAACACATTAATCGTCTCCATCCAGGTGAAAATTCAAACCCAAAATCATTCCAGGGCCTCAAACTTATTTTTTTAACGTTCAAGGATTTGACTGGGCCACTGACCTGAGAGAGGCTGGGTCTTGAAGCCCCGCCCATGCTGCTGAAGTCAGTGCCATCTTGGAACACCTGCGTGATGTCGAGCACCTGCAAGACGTCTTTCAGGGCATAGGAGCGCTTCAGCAGGAAGACAGGAAGTTGCACCTCCAGCTTCCTGTTGACAGAACAGGTGGGTCAGAATCGTACTCTGAGAATCGAGGAATGAAGAAGACAAAGGTCCTCACGTCTTCTTCAGCTGGCGGACCCAGGCCCGGATCTTCTCTGAGGTCACTTCCTCCTCCACAGCGGTCAGGTCCACGTCTTCGTCTGGCAGCACCGCCAACATGGCGGCACCATCTGCCATTGGCAGCTTCAGCACGCCGGCCTTCACGCCGCCGTCATACGCCAGGAAGTACTTGTCGGCCCGAAACATCATGGGAACCATGGCGACATGATAACGGTCGACGTAGAAACGCTCAACTTGAGTCAGCGAGGCGTTGAAGGGAGGACTGAAGCGCACTGCAACAAAGCAGAACACACCGGCCTAGTCAAAGCACACAGCAGAACACACCGGCCTAGTCAAAGCACACAGCAGAACACAGCGGCCTAATCAAAGCCCACAGCAGAACACAGCGGCCTAGTCAAAGCACACAGCAGAACACAGCGGCCTAATCAAAGCCCAGCTGCAGGCGGGACTCACTCTGGTAGGTGGCGGCGGAAACGAACAGCAGCTGGGTCTGGTGGTCCAGGGCGCTCAGCAGGTTCTGGATCTGGTGTTGGGTCCGGTCCTGGACCCAGCGGTTGATGACGTCCTGGGCATTCGCCTGGTTGGAGAAGGACACGGTCTGCGTCTGTCCGCCATATTTGGTCTGAACCAGATCCTGGAAGGACGGCGGCGCCTGGAAGCTCTGGTCCAGGAAGAGCGCGGCGCCCTGCTGCAGGCTGAGGCCCGGCTGCAGGACGGCGTTCCTCAGGGCCTGGAACCGATCTGGAGGCAGAGGAAGTTCAACTGTAGACCAAGACTGCAACAATCTGGATTATTCAGACTCTACAAAACATGCCGGTTTATTTTCATATTTTCACCAAGTTATCCATTCATTTATGAATGTCACAGTTTTAAACTAAATATTTCATTCACAAGCTAAACATTTACCTTAGATTTAGTTAGCAAGCTAAATACTGCTTAGTCTACCTAATTAGCTTATTAGGTTAATTAGCTTATTAGGCTAATTAGGTAGCCTAATTATAATGAATAATTAGGCTAATTAGGCTACCTAATTAGCTTATTAAGCTAATTAGGTAGCCTAATTATAATTAATAATTAAGCTAATTAGTCTACCTAATTAGCTTATTAGGCTAATTAGGTAGCCTAATTATAATTAATAATTAAGCTAATTAGTCTACCTAATTAGCTTATTAGGCTAATTAGGTAGCCTAATTATAATT
>NW_015114595.1:65329-78354 GCF_001443285.1 Poecilia latipinna
AGGGTTTTGATGTCTTCGATGTTTTTAATGTTTTTATCTTTAGTTTTTATCTATTTATGTAAAAGTGGTGAGTGATTGAGGGTCATTGTGCGCACAGAAAAACCCTGTAACTCTAGACTAACTGGTAAAAATAGTGCACAAAAATCCGTGTAGGACGGCGAAGTCCTAGCGCAAAAATTCGCGTGACAGGTGGACGGAGCCTGGATAATACCTGGATAATACCTGGATAATACCTGGATAATACCTGGATAATACCTGGATAATACCTGGATAATACCCGGGTTAAACGGACGGTGGAGACCTGCGACGCCAGGCGCTTAAATACCGTAACAAAAGTTTGTTTTTATCCTTTTTCTAAAAATCTTTTTCTTTTTTTCTTTTTCCAAACTCTCTTTCTCTTTCTTACTGTTTATTCAATGTCACATGCTGTTTTTATTTTTTCTTTAATTATGTAAAGCACCTTGCTGCTGAAATGTGCTATACAAATAAAATTTGATTGATTGATTAGAGAGAGAAGCTCGGTCGTCCAGGAGGGACTCTGAGCAGAGCCGCTGCTCCTCCACGTCGAGAGGAGCCAGTTGAGGCTCAGGCATCAGGTCAGGATGGACGCCTCCCTGGTGAGGAGATCATGTCCCACTGAGAGGAGGGGAAGACCCAGGACACGCTGGAGGGACGATGATCCTCGGCTGGGAACGCCTCGGGATTCCCCCAGAGGAGCTGGAACAGAGGCTGGGAGAGGGAAGTCTGGGCCTCCCGACCTGGGCTGCTGACCCCGCGACCCCGGATAAAAGGAAGAAGATGGATGGATGGATGGATGGATGGATGGATAGATGGATGGAGCCTAGCATGCTAACTAAATATTCAATTTGATTGCTCAGTATTTTTCTATTTAGAAGTTAAATATAAATTTCCAAACTAAATACTTAATTTGCAAAAAAACTAAATATTTAGTTAGCAAACCAAATATTTAAATTGTAAATTAAATATATCCATTTTGTAAAATATTACATTTTACGGAAGAGGATTAGGTCCACTGAAAAAAAATATTAATTCAGACTTCTTGTTTTCTGTGGCCCCAACCCAATTCTGTACAATTTGGAACTAAATATGGAGCTTCCTAACTAAATGTTTAGTTTGACTTTAAATATTTAACTTACTAACTAAATATTTAGCTTGTGAATTACATATGTAGTTTGGAAAATATTTATCTTCCTAACTAAAAGTTTAGTTCGGAACTGTAACGTAAATGAATGAATAACGCGGCGAAAAAATGACTTAAACTGAACCTTCCGTTTTCTCTAAGAATTATAGCCGTTAAGTTTTAAGTTTGCAGACAGCGGGCCGACCTCTTCCGGGTCATGCTGGGGTCGCGGCTCACCTGGCAGAATCTGGGGGTCCAGTCCGGTCAGGGTGAGTCCCTGCAGCAGCTGGTTCTGGGTCGGCCCGCTGGTTCCGCTGAGCAGAGCTAGCATTCCCGCAAAGACAGTGAGCGGAGCCAGCAAGACGTTGTCGTCGGTTCGGCCCGCCACCGCCCGGTACAACCGCGCCCCGAAGTCTGCGCTCCGGTCCAGGAGGTCCGGCTCAGCGGGATCGGGAGTCTGCAAGATCGCGGGCCCCGCCAGGAGGAAGAGGAGGGCCAGGTGGAGGAAGAGGAAGGCAGCCATGGTCTGCAGCAGCAGGAACAAACACACATTAACATCAGTACAGGGAGGTCCAGAAGGTTCTGGAAGAACCGGATCAGTCCAGCACAACCCGATCCATCTAAAGCAGAACTCCGTCTGGTTCACTGCTGATCACATGATCAATACAGTCATTCCCAAACTAATGACAGATAATCACTCTGGAGCTCCCCAGGTGTCAGTTACCATGGCAACAGGTGGAGGTCAGTTACCATGGTGACAGGGGATCCGGACCGGGACTGGATCTGGGATCCGGTGACTCAGACCCGTTAGTTTGGTTTGAACTGGACCCGACCAGAACCAGAACATGCTGATGAAAACATCAGGAACTCGGAGCTTCCTCTGCTGATCGATCATCTTCATCATCATCATCCGGTCAGCGGGGCCACGCCCTCTGTCGGTCATGACGTCGTTGTTGTTTACGTTTTATTTGATAAATCATGTCATCAGTTTGAGGATATTAATAATCTACTGATCAGCAGCAGGAATGTGGACGGAAAGATGAGCTCACTGATCGATAACTGATCGATAACTGATGAGGCTCTGCAGCCAAAAACAAACCTCACCTGCAGCTCGGCGGCGCCTTTTGATCTTCGGTCTTTCTGCTGTGAAAACTCACGCGCTGCGTCAACCACCGCAACACGGCCGGAAATCAGGGGCGCGGCCACGCTCTTTCAAAATAAGAGCTAAAATAAAACAGAACAGAGCCGACCCAGTCCGGTTCTCCAGAACCAACCTGCAGTTTCTAGATAGGTTTCTGTTCCAACACACCTGGACCGGAACCGGCCCTATGAACATCACAGGTCCGGTTCCATCGGTAGCTGCCATCAGTGACCCGGGGACCGGCTTCGGTGCTGCTTTTAATTTGTAAAACACTAACGCTCTTCCGGTAGTCTGATGATCGCTTTATTATGGAGAATCAGCGCAGGCGCAGTGCTGCCGCTGCACCCAGAACCAGAACGGCTCTGACCCGGAGGGAAGCGGGATTATTGGGAAAAAGTTCGAATCTTTTAACCCAGATTAGGATTTAAAATGATCCGTTTATATTTACTGAATTTCAATGGATTCCTTTTTTCATCTGGAGTCCATTCGGTACCAAACAGAACCGGTTCATGTACAGAAGAACCGGGTCAACACAATCAGACCACGGGTCTCCTACCTGGGGCTCCGGAGCCGCCAGTGGCTCGTTGGACCGTCCACAACAGATCCATAACGTTTTTAAGTTTCCCTTTTTTGCATTAAATATCCATAAATAATTAGATTAAAATACAAATAACATCAGATCTGTTTTAATTAGGTTGGAGTTTATGTATTCTTAGTTTTTTCATCACTTTCAATCCTGCAGAACAAAAAAACAAACATACAAAAAAAAACTTTACAACTTTTTATCTTTTTTGACCCTAAAAATAAATAAATGTATTTACACAACAGGAGTATCAAGTCTGACGTTCTGATTGGCCACAGGCAGGAAGTCATCACCACCTGACGTTCTGATTGGCCACAGGCAGGAAGTCATCACCACCTGACGTTCTGATTCTGAGTTCTGATGTAAACAAACGTTTCTGGATCATTGAAGGTTCTGGTGGCGGCAGACGGGTTAAACTGTAACGGATCCCAGGGAGAGTCCTGACGTCCTGGGGACAGTGAAGGCATTATCATGACCTGAGGTGGTTCTGACCCGGAATGACAGTCATCATGATTCCACTCTGGACCGGAGTCCCGAGCTGCCGGACCCACCAGAACTTCATTCTGACCCGGCTGAAACCCAGAAGCATCTCCATCGGGTCAGACGGAACCCAGAGGAAGTGGCAGAACCATTTCCTGCTGAGCTACATCAGGTCCAAATGGAGCCAGAACCGGGTCCAAAACCCCGCGGAGCCCCTCCCTCCACACGGCGACGTCCCGGCTGCTCCGGGCCAGGTGAGGAGCGAACACCACCTCCAACCTACGCAGAGCGCTGCTCTGGTCGCCACGGGAAACCGTCACCTGGAGACGGCGCATCATCAGTCGAACCGTCACCTGATTGGCCCAGGCCAGACCGAGGGCGGGACTCACTGAAGAGGATGGAGAGCTGGGCAGGTAGACAGGCAGACATGAGGTCAGGATGAAAACGCTTCGGGTTTACCTGGAGGACAGGTTTACCTGGAGGACAGGTTTACCTGGAGGACAGGTTTACCTGGAGCTGCTCTCTGGTTGGTGGAAAACATCTGTGACCTTAAACAGATAAAAAACAAAACAAAACAGGAAGTAACCATGACTACTGATCTGAGACGTCTTTCAAGTGAGGACAGGAGACAGGTGTGTGTGTGTGTGTGTGTGTGTGTGTGTGACCCACCTGGTTGATGCAGACAACAGGGGTGGTGAACTCGTGGCTCAGGTGATGCACCATGGAGGAAACGGTGAGCAGCTGCTTGTTCCTCTCCAGCCAATCACCAGGCTGGAACTCGCACCTGAACAGCGCCGCCACCGAGTCGACCACGACCAGCCGGACTCGGCCCTGGGCCAATAGGAGCGCGGCGCGCCGAGACAGACACACCTGCAGCGAGTCCTGGGGATCAACACACCTGTGAGCCTACGGTCGGCCAAAGACGCCACACAATCTGAGGTCAGAGGTCAAACGCACCAGGTCGGCAGCGTGTTCCAAGTAGATGTTGTCGGAGAAGCGGAGGCGGCCAATCAGAGATGGCGGGACGTCAGATCGCAGCGACGTCTGCTCTGAGATCAGCTGCTGCAGCCGCCGGATGGGGAACGGATCCTCGGTACAGATGTACAGCGCACCTGGACGGCAGAGGTCAGAGGTCATGGAAGGCTGGGAAGGTCACCGACACCCTGCGTACGCATGGTGCGTTCACCGACACCCTGCGTACGCATGGTGTGTTCACTGACCTGCACTCAGGCCTCCGTGCTCCACCGGATACTGCACAGACAGGCACAGCTGCAGGCCCAGCTGGGTCTTCCCCGCTCCGCTCTCTCCCGCCAGCTCAGTGACGCCCCCCACTGGCAGTCCTCCGCGAAGCAGCTGGTCCAAAACCGGACAGCCAGTACCGAGCCGCAGGCCGGACTCTAACCTGCGGCACTCACCTCGTTGCAGCTGGAGGGCTGAGGGACACACACACTGCTGTTAGAACTGAACATGACGTCACACTGTGTGAGCCAATCAGATAATCTAACCTGTGATTGGCTGACGGGTCCTGCAGGCGGTGGCGGCAGCATGGAGCAGCTCCTGGACATCTGGGCGGGACAGTCCGGTCATTTTCTGAAGATCCGGCTCAGAGAAAACCAGAACCTCCCGAAAAGACTTCAGATGAGCTGGGGGTTGAGGGGAGAAAACACGTTACTATGGCAACGACACATGGTGATGGTCAGTGAACACAGCTGAGCCCAGAGGAAAGCCGTCAGCTTTAATGAGGCTCTTGTTCTGTTCAAATACAACCTGGGGGTTAATTAGAAAAATAATAAAGTTTGGGTTCATTAAATAAAGCCGACGTCACTGTATCACATCAACGATGAAGGTCTGAGAGTGAAGCTTCTTCTCTGTGGAGGACCAGTTAAAATCTGGGTTTGGAGTCCGGTGGAGCAGCTGGTACCTCTCTGAACTGCGGAGATGATCCGCGGTTTGAGCTGCAGCTGGTCCCAGTTCATCTCTGCGGTACCGGTTCTGGTTCTGACCAAATTTGTTTGTGAAAGCGTCACAACACTGACAAACTCCTTCCTGAGCACGTGACGTCATCGCTTGCCGCCGGGTCCAGAAAATAACTCCAGTTCCGGTACCGCTGCCTGTTATGGCCCAGTCCCGTTCGTTCCGCTTGTCCCGCCCCGGCCGAACCGAACAGAACTGGCGGCGGCGCGAAAAATGACGTAGATATGAGTCTGGATATGGATTGGCTCAGAAGTGACGTCAAATTTGGGCGCCACTTGGGGAAGCTAAACACAGATCAGAACCAGAACCAGTAATTGATCCATTAGTCTGAGTGGTTACGGTTCGGATGGGGCGAACATGAAGCCCAGCTACTAGAACTCGAACCGCTGTCTGTTGGTTCTTCCCGCCTGGTTCCGGTACTTTACCTGGTAAGTGGGGCGTGTTCCGCTGTAGCTGGTGGTCCAGTGGTTAGCGACTCTTCCTTCGGCCGATTCGGTTGTGGGTTCGATTCTAGGTTAGGAGTTTCTACTTCCTAAATGAGATTTTGCTGTCAGACTGTTCTGGAGGTTCGGTTTGTTCGGAAGACATCTTTGGGTCTTCCATTGGTGTTGGATCAGAACCGATCTAGTTGATGATAAATTATCTCATTTTCTGCAGGGATTTCCAGCTACTGTTCAGGTCCAAACACCCTGGTTCTGGTTCTGGTTCATGAGCTCATTGTTTTGATTTGCAGATAAGCTGAATGGTTCTGCTCCAGAAACCAAACTGGGTCACAACCCTTCAGAACCTCTCAGAAGTGGAGCAGGAAGGGATCCGTGTTCACACCGAGGATCCAGCAGTGAAACATTCGTCTCGTTTTAAAATGTGGACGATGTTCATGAATAACAAATTCAAACAAGACCTTTGTCTTCAGCTCACAGCTGTTAAATGACTGACGGGTGTTCTGCAGCGATTTAGGTCCAGGTCCAGACTCACTGAAGCACCCTCAGCATAATACTCCCACCACTGTGTTCTCTGCCTCTGTCTCTTTTGATCTGACTAAAGGAAACGAATGGCTGCAGGACGCAGAATCTGTTTCCAGATTGTTGTTGATCTATGCTAAAGAGGAACTGCTCCTCATCCTCAGGCACCGCCACCATGAGCTCCAGGGTGTGCCGGACCTGTGGGGGGTCCGACATCGATGTGGACCAGGCCCGGGGCAGTGCAGTGTGCACGGGCTGCGGCTCGGTTCTGGAGGACAACATCATCGTATCAGAGGTCCAGTTCGTGGAAGGAAGTGGAGGCGTGTCGTCCGCTGTGGGACAGTTTGTCTCTGCTGATGGTGAGACCACTGACTGGTAGGACCAGAACTGGGCCTGAACCAGTATTTCATTAAGAGCAGGGATGAAACCGAAGGAACGAATAGTTTCTGATTCCAAGGAAGATCCGATTCCCCAGCTAACTAACTAACTAACTAACTACTAACAACTAACCAGCTTCACACACTACAGGACAGGTCCACCAGTCCTCCGTCCCAGTTTGAGTTTAGTCTAGAGGACACTTTTCTTTTGAAACAGTGCAGACTCTAAACTCAGTTAGTTATCCGAGTTTAGAGTTGAAGTTTGCATGAAATGAAGCTGTTAGATTCAGCCATGATGGCACCTGGTGTTTGTGCCCACCCACCATGGTGGCTTCAGCACGAGGCTGTTTGAAGCATCAGCCATCAGGCTGCAGCCCCCCCACTGGGCCTCATGAGGCGGCCTGAACGTTGCTCTGCAGGAACATCAGCTACCAGGACAAACTGGACCTTACAGGTTTAGACCCGGCTCAGGTCGGGGATGAAACTCAACGACACACCCAGACCAGTTCCTGAAGAACTACAGAGATCCTCGATCAGCACCGACTCACTGAAGAGAGCCTCCTGCCACACCTGCCTGCCCTCCACATGATGACTCTGTTCACGTTCACCTGACAACAAAACCACACCAGGTCAGTCAGCTGGTTGCCAGGCAACACCAACTGTGTGAAGAGAGCCTCACCTCCATGTAGTCCTCCTGCTGAACCTGCCGCCACGCAGCACCACGTTCAGCTTGAAGGTGAACGCCTCGTCATTCTGGAGGAAACGGACACACCGTAACGCCTGGTGAAAGACCGACAGGTGGGATTCAGGACAGGTGGACACACCCTGCACCCTCCAGGCACAGGAACCTGGAAAGGTGGAGCTTCATTAGCCCCTCGGCTGGTTTCTCCCTCAGCAGAGCAACATTCAGACCCAAAACAGATCGGTGGAGATTAAATCATTTCATTTGAATTTTTTCCAGTTTAAATTTTCTGTACAAACCTTATGGCCCAAATTTAGCACCGCAAACATCTCAAGAAATAAATGTACAATTAAATCTCATTAAATAATGCACAGTAAACATTTTAATCATCGTATTCATTGACTACTTTTAAACAAATAGAGGGGAGTCATTATATTTTTAGGCCTCCAGTCATTTGTGTCACGGTCTGGGAGCGGCCTGGTTGTGGGTGAAGCAGGAGTAAAATGATGCTCTGAACACGATGGAGCCGTCCGGCCTGAAGGTGCTGATGGTGTGACCACAGCAGGAGGCCAGCTGCCTGTTGATGGCGCGGACCATCACGTCTAAATCAGGACATCACAGACGGTGAGACACAGACGCTCTGGCGCCAAGGTCAGTGAAGAAGAACTGACCGACGGCTTCAAAGTGAGGCGTCTGCGCCGAAGCCACGCAGATCCACAGGTACCGATCCCGACACTCCGGCTGAACCACACCTGCGGATGGAAAATCTGCTGAACAAATGAAGGTCAAAGGTCAGGAATGTTCTGGAAAACTGTCGTGAAGCAGCTGTGTTTCATCCTGCAGACTCAAAGTCATATGGGCCTTCAGATCTGGGTTCCAGAAACCCAGAAGAACCCAGAGAACGGCTGGAAGACCGTTTTTATGACCAAACTAGATGAACCAGACGTCTTATGCTAACATGTGAACTCTAATCAGAGGGCTGTTGAAGAGCAGCGCCCGGCCTCACTTTGAAATCAAACATTACTGATCGATCTGATTGTAGAGAAACATTTGACTTGGAGGAATCGGAGCTAAAATCTGCTCAGTTTTACCCTCCAACTGAAGCAGCAGCAGATCATCACCTGCCCCCTCTAGTCACTTAACAGTAGACAAATAATTCATATTCTGTAAAGATTTTCCTCCATGAAATGGGCTGGCTCGCCACATGCTGAAACTGGAAGCTCCGACTCCACTGAGGGAACCACTTGGACTCTGCAGCCAGGTGGGCTAATCACCTGGTTGTCATAGTAACCAGGGAGAGAGTCCAGGTGAGGATGCTTGGGGATGATTGCAGCTGAAAACCTCCTTAGTTCCCATGTGAGCGGTACTGGTACCAACCGGGCCTGGGCTCAGCTTCTCCTGTCAGAACCGCTGGGTGAGACTGAGCTGGACCCGGAGCCGAGGCTTAAACGGGTCGTTAGAACCCAGAATGGTTCCGACCAGGGATCCATAATGGAAACATTTCCTGCAGAAGCTTCTGAATTCTGCACCAAATATTATAATAAATGTGAACTGACTTTACTGGAAATTTCTCAAATATATTTTTTAAAAATTTATTTAATAAACTTTTTGCAGTTTAGGTAATCACTGTAATTCTAATAATAATCATGTTAAGTTTTAAATATGCTCTGAAAAGAATGAAAGTTTTTAGGATCTAACATGAACTTTTCACATTTAATTTAACCGGCCTGCAGCCACAACCTCCATTTAGATATGAACATATAGAATCACTTAGACATATTTTAAAATGACATTCTTTGTTAAAATGACACTTTATTCAATGTGTCTGTCTGTTGCAGGTCCAGTTAAAGCTCCACTCCTCGGTTCTGGTTTCCACACCGGCGTCGGAAAGGAGTCCAGAGCCCAGACGCTGCAGAACGGTGAGTTCAGGACGCGTCTTCATCTGGGACGCTTCTCCAGGTGTGACTCCAGGTGTGTGTGTGTGTGTGTGTGCAGGTAAGCGTCAGATCCAGCAGCTGGGCAGCCAGCTGCAGCTCAACCAGCACTGCCTGGACACGGCCTTCAACTTCTTCAAGCTGGTCGTCAGCAAACACCTGACCAGAGGCCGGCGGACGGAGCACGTCATCGCCGCCTGCCTCTACCTGGTGTGTCGCACCGAAGGCACGCCCCGTATCCTAGCAACCAGCCACCTGCCCTGCTGTTTGTCTTCCCACATCTTAGTTTTTAGCCTCCATATTTTGAGCTTTTTATTTTTATTGAGATTATCCACTAATAAAAGTAAGGTATGTTAAATCTTTCTAAATAAAAATTGTTCTACATTTTCATGAAAAACAAGTGTTTTTTCTTCCTTCATCTTAAATTTTTAGAATTTTTGTTAAATCTGCGATTACCTCAAATTACTAATCTCTCTTTAACTAGAACCTCAAACCTGATTGGCTCAGAAGCAAAAGTAACGAAGGGAAGCCAATTCAGAAAAATGTAAATAAAAATGACTATTACAATCTAAAAAAGCAGAAAAATAAAAAGGAAGTTGTGTCTTTATTCTACGTAAATACATCAATAAAAATCAAGTCCTGAAAATATTTCTAAATAAAAAATTATCTTCCTTTGTAAATAAAAACAGAAGAAAATAAATAAAATGTATTTTTATTGAATTTCCTTCCCTGTAAGTCGGATCAGCAGCTCCAGAATAAAGAAGAACCCGTTCAGAACTCAAGGAATCGTTCAGTTAGTGAACGATTCCTAACCGAATTGTTCAGTTTCTTTCCTGAACCGAGCTTCAGACATGCTACTGGACCTGAGCGACCTGCTGCAGGTAAGAGCGACATGTATGCTGCTGGACCAATCACAGACCGTCTCTGAGCTCTGGACCAATCACGGTGTGTTCTCTGTGTCCAGGTGAACGTCTACATCCTGGGGAAAACCTTCCTGCTCCTGGCCCGGGAGCTGTGCATCAACGCGCCCGCCATCGGTGAGACTTCCTGTCGCATCAGGTCACGTGACTCGCCTGTAACACGTCAAATTTAGCTAAAACGGCAGCGATTAGACCAGGCGTGTCAACTCCAGTCCTCTGCCGTCCCTCAGTTTTTAGATGAGCCTCAGGTACAAAACCCTGGAATGAAACGGCTTCATCTCCTCCTGGTGCAGATCGGCTCTCCAGAGCCTTAATGACCTGATTATTCTGTTCAGGTGCTGCAGCAGAGAAACATCTAAATGTTGCAGGACACCTGGACTGGAGTTTACACCTGCTGAAGAAAGGTGTATCTACAGTGACCTCTGGTGGTGGCTGCAGGAAACTACATCAGATAAAAACACACTGCAGTTTCAGTCACACAAACTTTAATGATTGAAACACCTCAATCAGTCAGAACCAGAACCGCTAACGCCATCAGAACTGTAGCTAACGCGATGAAATCTGTACCTAATGGTATCAGAACTGTAGCCGCTAACACTATCAGAACCAGACTGTCCCTCCTGGATTGAGGCCTTTCAGTCCGTCAGGTCCAGCTTCAGCAGTAAAAGATCAGTTCTGGGATCTGTCCCCCCTGCACTCCGGTACCGTTGGTGCTGTCCGAGGAGCACTGGAACTGGAAGGTCACCTTCCCACATTGCACCTCGGTCATTCCCTCTTGTCCAAAGTAGCTGAGCTCGTTCCCGTCCAGGACGGCGCTGACCGTGTAGAAGGTGTCCTGCTCCACCTGGACAGGGTGTTCGAACCAGACGGGGAAGGTGCTGCTCGACCCGTCTGATAGAAACTTGGTGAGGTTCTGGGCCAGAAGGGTGCCCTGTCGCTTCAACTCGATCCTCACGCTGTACTCGGCCTTCCCACCACTCGACCCGTACAGGCCCAGCCCGGCCATGAAGATCCTGCGGTCCACGGCGAACTGGATGCTGTCGCAGCGCCCCCTGTAGCGCCATTGGTTGCTGCGGTAGGCGGATGCCTGGAAGCGGTGGCACCGCTGTGGCGCCAGGCCAACCCGTTTCCCCACAGGGAAGTCCAGTTGGGGTTTGTTGGTGGCGGTGTACCACAGGAAGATGTTGTGGGTCTCTGCCAATGTCAGAACCTCCGACTGTGCTGGTCCATCTGCAAACTCCTGCAGAGACATGGAGGGGACCCGGAGCAGGTACAGAGCCTTCCCAAGCACGGTCCGCTGGTTCCAAGGGGTCACTGCCAGTCCCTGGCGCCGGCACTCTGCCGCCGCCCAGCTCAACGCCGCCTGGAACACCGCCGCCTCACGGATGTTGAGTGTCTCCCTCTGCAGGACGATCTCCAGCGTGGGCTGGTCGATCTCACAGAACCCTTCAGACCGCAACGCCAGCTCGGCTTGTGCATCGATCACCTCCCAGCAGCGCTGCGTAAGCTCCGCCTCCTCAAACAGCCGACTCTGGGACAGCAGCACGCAGGCGTTCTTGGCCTCCAGGCTCGTCTCCAGGAAGCCCACGCACGCCTTCGCCACGGCAGGGACGATGTACTTCTTGGCGGCGTAGAGCGTGGCCAGAACCATGTCGGCGTCCAGCTCCACCTCATCGCTGTACATGTACCTAAGACACAGGAGGGGACATTAGAGACCTCTGACCCAGATCTACTGTGGACCAGAACCCTGAAGAAGGTTCCAGATAAGAAGCTCCTGGGTTCTGCTGGTTTCTAGTGAAGACACCACATCTACTGATTGGTACGAGGCTCAAGACCCGTCAGAGGAAGCGACTGAACCTCTCTGAACCGGTCTGAAACCGCTCTGAATAGGTCCAATCCAGTCTGAACCTGTCTGAGTAAGACTTAGTGAGTCAGCACTAAGGTCCGAACTCAGTCATACCCAATGTGAATAGATTTACTCGGCCTGAATGGGTCAGAACTGCTGTGAACATCCTCTGTCTGGGTCTGACTTTGATCTACAGCATTCTGAACCAAACCGTTCTGGTGGTTCAGTGGTGGTTCTGGAACCGTGTCTGGACTCACTTCAACAGGGTGAGGAAAGCAGCTGGTTCCACGTCCGGGATGTGGATCTCCGACTGTCCTTCCGCCAGATCTCCATAGAACATGGCTCCAAACACGGAGCTGCCGACCGCCAGGACGTACTGGAACACAGACAGGAAATGGGTCGGAACCAGCCGGCAGTACCACACCAAGAGCACAGGATTGCTCCGGACCAGGTGCTGCACCTTATGAGCTGGGACCGTCTGCGTTTCTCCAGGCGGACCCACAATGAAGTGGATGTCGGCCATGTGCTCGTTGTTGAACATCAGAGCGTTCCTGCAGACAAACAGAAACCAGCAGTTGTCACCTGCCAACGTGTCACCTGTCAGCAGGGGGCACCGTGTCACCTGCCAACATGTCACCTGTCAGCAGGGGGCACCGTGTCACCTGCCAACATGTCACTTGCCAGCAGGGGGCGCCGTGTCACCTGCCAACATGTCACTTGCCAGCAGAGAGGGCCGTGTCACCTGCCAGCAGGGGGCGCCGTGTCACCTGCCAGCAGGGGGCGCCGTGTCACCTGCCAGCAGGGGGTGCCGTGTCACCTGCCAACATGTCACTTGCCCGCAGGGGGCGCCGTGTCACCTGTCAGCAGGGGGCACCGTGTCACCTGCCAACATGTCACTTGCCAGCAGGGGGCGCCGTGTCACCTGCCAACATGTCACTTGCCAGCACAGAGCGCCGTGTCACCTGACAGCAGGGGGAGCCGTGTC
>NW_015114595.1:81680-101894 GCF_001443285.1 Poecilia latipinna
GGGCACCGTGTCACCTGCCAACATGTCACTTGCCCGCAGGGGGCGCCGTGTCACCTGTCAGCAGGGGGCACCGTGTCACCTGCCAACATGTCACTTGCCCGCAGGGGGCGCCGTGTCACCTGTCAGCAGGGGGTGCCGTGTCACCTGCCAACATGTCACTTGCCCGCAGGGGGCGCCGTGTCACCTGTCAGCAGGGGGTGCCATGTCACCTGCCAACATGTCACTTGCCAGCAGGGGCGCCATGTCACCTGCCAATGTGTTACCTGCCAACATGTCACTTGCCAGCAGGGGGCGCCGTGTCACCTGCCAACATGTCACTTGCCAGCAGAGAGGGCCGTGTCACCTGCCAGCAGGGGGCGCCGTGTCACCTGCCAGCAGGGGGCGCCGTGTCACCTGCCAGCAGGGGGTACTGTTCAAGTGGTGCTGTCTGACCAGGTTGGACCCGGTTCACATTGAAAGTAATATATGGTTCTGAACCGGTCCAAACTGGGACCAGAACTTAAATAAACTGAAACATGGTGGAATGTGATGTTTGTCTTCAGCACAGGAAGTGGTGAAGCCCCGCCCACACCGCCATGTTGTTGTTTACCTCTCCCTCAGGGTGGGGTGGGCTCCCTGCCAGCTGAGTCTCTCATCATCATCATCATCATCGTCGTCGATGCCGATGGCGTTCCGCTTGGCGGATTCCTTGGGTTCGCTCAGCTGGACGAAGTTCTTCTTTGTGTCCTCCTCCTCTTCCTCGTCCTCGCCGTGAGGAAGGCTGGTGGAGAAAAGCTCCGCTGCCATCTCCTCCTCTTCCTCCCATCACAACATGGCCGCTTCCTGTCTAGGTCAGAGGGATTATAATTCAGATTATCCAAACAGCTGGGAGCACAAAGGAGCCTAAACCAGTCCGGTCCGGTTGGTTCTGCTGGTCCCAGTTTGGTCCCTCTGGTTTCTAAATGTCATTTTAACTTAAAATTCACAGTAAACAAGTGAATGTTTTATTTTTCAGCATCAGGATTTATTCAGTGTTATTTTAAATAAGGTTTTCTTGGGGCCCCTAAAAGCTGCTTAACTCGCATATGCCTTCGGCCGGCCCTGGTGGGACTACTTAGGGAATCTGGACGGGACAGACGGAAGATTCTGGAGAACCGAGCCTGGAGGTTCTGCAGGTCAATCCAAACAGCAGATCCTGGAATCACTGGTTATTGATCAGACCTGGAGATCCAGTTTGGGTTCGGCTGTCATCTTTTATCGGAACCTCGCAGCACCTTTCCGTTTTATCCCGAACTGACGGGCCCACCAGACACCCGGTCCGGTTGCAGAGCAGAACCAAAACGGTGCGGTTCTGACTCCAGAACCAGCTTGTGGTCCGGTTCTGCTGCTCGGGTCTGTGGTCAGTTAGCAGCGGCTCACTAAGCGCACCGAACCCGTCCGTTTCGTGCACATTTCATCTGTGTGTGTTACCTTTTGGACCCGCCTCGGTTCAGTCCGGATTAAAACCTGTCCTCGCGCTGCTGTCCGCCTCCCGCCGCCATCTTGGGTCCAGCTCGTTTTCCTGTGCTTCTCCAGCAGGGGGAGCCATGAGCCTGCAGGGAGAGTAACGGTTCTGGTTCTGACCCATAAGTGGTTTATGATCAGGTTTGTAGTTCAGAATGTGAGTGAAGTGGATGAGGTTCTGGTTCTGATCCTTTGGGTCAGAAAAGACAAAGAATTTCTAATGCTGAAAAAATTCAGGCTGTAATTTCACACCAAACTCATTTTAGTGATTTTAACGCAGAAATTGATTCATGGCGGCCATCTTGAAAAATATCAGTAAATATGATTTCTATAACCTTATCCAGCATAGTCATATAGTTTCATCATCTGTGATAAATATTGGCAAATTTGTTGCACAAATAAATTTTCTATGGCGGCCATCTTGAATTTGTCAGATCTGGAAACATTTGAGCCAAGTGAGGTTGTGGTCGGGTATTCAGGTACCTGCTGCAGCATCAATACCTGCAGTGACTGACCCTGCCCCCTCAGACCCGTGCCTGTACATCCCTCGCTTCGCTCACATGCTGGAGTTTGGAGACAAGAACCACGAGGTTTCCATGACGGCGCTCCGCCTGGTGCAGAGGATGAAGAGGGACTGGATGCACACGGGTCGCCGACCGTCTGGGCTCTGTGGAGCAGGTAAGGTTGTCACCATGGCAACAGCAACATTCATGTGGCTCATGACGGTCCCCCCCCCAGCTCTCCTGGTAGCGGCTCGGATGCACAAGTTTCGGCGCTCGGTGAAGGACGTGATCGGCGTGGTGAAGGTGTGCCAGACCACTCTGAGGAAGAGGTGAGTGAGATCCCAGTGGATCCCTGCAGAATGGATCCCTGTAGATAAAGATCATTTTTAACCAGACTCCTAGGGATCCAATGATATCACAGGGATCTACTGCCAGAGGTCAGTGGATCCTAATAGGTTCTTATGATTCCAAGCTAACATTAAAGATATGAGAACATTACCACTAGTTCAGTCTCTAGATCCTGGTGGATCCGTCTGGATCCACCAGGATCACAGGATCGGTCCCAACCAGGAGATCACAATACGCTCCATAAGATCCCACTCAGTAGATCTGATGATTTACCAGTCATCTACGTTCCCACCCTCATCTATGGTCATGAGTTTTGGGTCGTGACCGACGGAACGAGGTCACGGATACAAGCGGCCGAAACGGGTGTCTGGGCTCTAGAGAGAGAAGCTCGGTCGTCCAGGAGGGACTCTGAGCAGAGCCGCTGCTCCTCCACGTCGAGAGGAGCCAGTTGAGGCTCAGGCATCAGGTCAGGATGGACGCCTCCCTGGTGAGGAGATCATGTCCCACTGAGAGGAGGGGAAGACCCAGGACACGCTGGAGGGACGATGATCCTCGGCTGGGAACGCCTCGGGATTCCCCCAGAGGAGCTGGAACAGAGGCTGGGAGAGGGAAGTCTGGGCCTCCCGACCTGGGCTGCTGACCCCGCGACCCCGGATAAAAGGAAGAAGATGGATGGATGGAGATATAAGAAGATGCCAGTGGATTCTAGATCCATGTAGCAGTCAGTTGATCCTATTGGATCCCAGTCAGTAAATCCCACCTTTAGCTAGCGCTTCCTTTCTGAATGGAGTTATTAAAAATGTGACAGTGTTGGTCAGTGGATCCCATCAGATCCCTCCTTCTGTCCCTGCAGGCTAACAGAGTTTGAGGACACGCCCACCAGTCAGCTGACCATCGATGAGTTCATGCGGGTGGATCTGGAGCAGGAATGTGATCCGCCGTCCTTCACTGCCGGCCAGCACAAAGTCAAGATGCAGCAGGTAGATCTCCTGGCCTCTGATTGGCCAGGGGCATTAAAGCGATGAATGTTTTTGCAGTCGGGTGTTTCTGAGCATGCTCAGTTTGGACCTGTTCAGTCTTTGTTGTCCTCTTGGTTAGCCAGGGGAGACCAGTTGATCACAGATAGATTCAGATCAAATATTGAAGTGGATTTAACATCCTCCTCTGCAGCTGGAGCAGGAGCTGGCCCGGAAGCTGGATGAGGTCGAAGGTCAGGCCGGGAATCTTCAGGAAAGCTGAACCGGGTTGAGTGGGAGCAGCCAGTGATCCAACTCCGTCTGCTTTGGTTCCACCAGGAGAAATCAGCTGCTACAAGGAGGAGATCGAGACAGAGCTGGAAAAGAGCCGGCCCAAACTCAGGGGGATCTACGCCGCCTACGCCAAGGAAATGGGTCCGTCCAGAACCACAGCAGGTTCAGTTCAGACCAGGTCACACATAAGCACAACTCAACCAGAACCAGAACTGATCCATGAGTGGGAGAGCAGAAACCAGATTGGTTATTCAGGCTCCAGCCGCTCTGGTTCTGTTTTATTAAAACTGTGTGGGATACAGAAGGACGATCTAGACGAGGCATGTTGAGGGCGAAGGCGACATCAAGGTCGTTTACATCCTCACTGCGGCTTTAAACGGAGTTCCTCAGGGTTTCCTCTTTGTCCTGAGCCAAGATGGAGCCCTAGATAAAGTCCGCTGCTCTCCCTGGTTTCAGATCCGGAGGATGAGGACGTCCTGTCCTCTCCGTCCGACCCGGAGGACAAGGAGGGGGACGACGCCGACCTGCAGGCCGCCGCCCAGCGGCTGACGCAGGACTTCCTGTGTCAGGTGATCCAGGAGGAGGGGGGCAGGGCGCCACAGGAAGTAGAAACGGAGGGAGCCGGGCTACCCGCCCAGGGCGCCTCTCTGGCCTCCATCCTGGGGAACGCCAGCCTGGGCCTCCAGGAGAGCTTTCACACCTTCAATCTACCAGAACCGGACCAGAACCCAGATGGTACAAACTAATCAGGAACTATTCCATCACCATGTGGTAATACATAATCAATTACCAGTTATTACATCATCAATTACCAGTTATTACATCATTATAAAACCAGTACCTTTACTAAACAACCATCAGTGGGTCATAAAGTCAGCATAGTTACAGACTAGTAACTAGTTAAATCATTAATCACCATGGTTACGAGGTGCTGCAGTGGCGCAGCGGTTAAGCACATGGAAGTCCTGGACGTAGCCATCGCAGGTTCGATTCCCGGCCTGGTGACCTTTGCCTTTTCCCTCTCTCTCATTACCCACTTTCCTGCCAATTCACTAAAAGGCCACTAGAGCCAATAAAACCTTTAAAGAAAAATCACCATGGTTACGTGACCATCTAGCAAAGGGCGCTGTGATGTCACTGAGGGTTTGTTTTCCAGAGGATCCATCCCCGAGTGGAGAGCTGGACCTGGAAGGAATCGATGATCAGGAGATCGATAAGGTGAGCGCCTGGTTCCAGTCAGAGGCATGCTGATTGGCTGTCATCACGCCGGCCTCTGATTGGCTGCTGCTGTCTGCTACAGTACATCCTGAATGAGAAGGAGGTGGAGGTGAAGACTGAGCTTTGGACCAAGCAGAACGCAGACTACCTGAAGGAGCAGAAGGGTGAGGACCGGTCAACACGGAGGATCCTGATTGGCTGATTAAACACGGAGGATCCTGATTGGCTGCTTGTGTTTACAGAGAAGGAGGAGAGAATCACCAAGGAGAAGGAGCAGGGCACCTACAAGGAGAAGGTTGGAAACAGAGTCTAACAGTCTGCATAGCAGGGGCCGGCTGCCTGCTCTGACCTCTGACCTTTCCCCATCTGCAGAAGAAGAAATACAAGAAGCGAGAGCAGATTGAGGCTGCCACGGCGGGCGAGGCCATCGAGAAGATGCTGGAGAGGAAGAAGATCTCCAGTAAGATCAACTATGACGTCCTGAGAGACCTGAACCAGCCAGCAGGAAGTCCCGCCTCCGAGCCCCCAGGGGGCGCCGCCGCTGCCCCGCGCAAACGCCTGAGCCGCCGCCGCAGGAAGGCTGGCGACGCCAATGCAGAGCTGTCTGCCGGCGCCACCATGATGACCAAGAGGTATCAGACCCGAGCAATCGATTGCCTGATCGGTGATCAGAGCTTAACTTCCTGCTTCCTGTTCCAGGTTCCGGCGCCTCATTTCCTCCACACCACGGAAAAAGAAAGCTGCTCCACAGGTAAACCCCGGATCACCGGACCAGGACACCCCGAGTCAGTCAGTTCTTCCTGACTCCATTTTGTTTCATCGATTTCAGGTGGAAACAGCAGTCGTCACGGAAACGGCATCAGAGGCCGTACCTGAAGCTCCTCCTGCTGCTGTCCCAGGCCCCGCCCCTGCTGAAGCCCCACCCCCAGTGGAGACAGAGGAAGAGGAGGAGGCGGCAGAGGAAGACTGCGTCAGTGCACTGCGGCTGGTTGGAGGTCGGTCCACAACTTTCCCTGACCCATCAGAACCAGAACCAGAACCGACCAATGCATCCATCTTTTCCAGATTACGGCTGTGAGGAAGAGGAGGTGTTTTAGCTCCGCCCACCCTGAACAAACTCCGTCCAGCCAATCAGAGGCCAGCAGAGCGATGGAAGAACCGGAGCTTAGCAGAACTTTTCCCTTTAAGGTGACTCGGACCGAGCCGGAACCGGCAGAACCAGCATGTGACAGGAAGTGTGTGTTGCTGTATTTTGATGATGAAATGTGCAACGCGAACAGAATCATGGCTCAGCAGAAACATTCCATAATAAACGGACTGAAAGTCCAGTCGGTTCTGGTTCTGCTCAGTTTCATTCCTCCAGGACGGGTTGGACCCAGAGGCCCGGTCCAGAACCAGGATCCAGTCTCTGCAGGTCCAGACTTGGTTCTGTCGTTCTGTGGAACTGCCGGTCCAGCAGGTCAGAACCTTTTAGGGATCCGCCTTCAGAACCGCTGCAGCAGCTCAACGGGTCAGAGACTCAGAACCAGTCCAGGTTTTATTTACTCTTTATTTCAGAACATCCCGGCCCGGTTCTGTCTGAAAGTTCTGAGCTCAAAACAAAACCAGAACCAAACAGGAAATAAAAAAAATAAAAATAATAATAAAGGTCCCAGTATCACTTCACTCCTGGTTCCGGTCCGGTCCCTGGTTCCGGTCCGGTCCCTCTGTAAAGCCGTGTTGGATCGTTCCACCTGTTCTCAGCCTGCAGTGCCACCCGCTGGCCCGGTTGGAGCTACGCGCTCTGGACCCGGTTCTGCTGACCTGGAACCAGAACAGGGGTCACCTGATCACCAGTCAGTCAATCACAGCTGGGTGTCATCAGAACCACCAGGTTCTGGAGTATCTGATGACCCAAACTATTCAGTCGGGTCCAAACGGAGCAGAACCCGGTTCTGGTTCAGCTGAAACCTCTGAGGTACCAACAGAACCAGAACCTGGACCCAGAACTCACTGGTTTCTTCAATAGGTCAGAGGTTCTGGTGGACCCGGCTCGGTTCTGAAGCTACCTGTGTGCAGCTCAGAGGTTCTGATCCGACTCTCCTCCAGGGGAGAAAAGCCCGCTTCTCCAGCGGTTCCAGCGTCGCAGGTCACAACCCGGATCGGACCCGTCCCGCCCTTCAGGTGGATCTGGATGCTGTCCTGGATCAGAACAGAACCTCAGTTTAATTGTGACCCGGCCCGACCCAGTCTGTGGTTCTGCTCACCTCAGAGGGAGCCGGAACCTCCAGCTTAGTTTCCTCCGGCGCCTTCACCACCAGAACCGTCTGGTTCTGGAGGTTCTGCAGCTCGACCAGGTCCTGCCGGGTCACGTATGCCAGCCTGGACCGGACTGCTGTCAAGGAGAACCGGTTCTGATCCAAAGGCAGAGGGACAAGTTCTGAACCTGGACCAGAACCAGAACATTTGGTTCTGCTAAAGGTCCAAAAGTGTGACCAGACCAGGGGGTATCGGGTCCAGAACCGATCCCGATACCCCCTCCTTCCAGCAGGGTTCTGGTCCGGTTCTGATCCGAGGATCCTGCTCACCATTACTGGTTCCTTTCATGTTTAGCAGATATTTAAACGACCAACATGGAGCAGCAGGACGTTTCAGTTTGAGCCCAACAGAACCAGACCCGATCACTTCAGCAGAAACGTTTTAATGTACAGACAGAACAGGAAAGCAGCCGGGGTCCGAGGCCCGGCACCGAGGCCTCGGTGCCGGGCCTCGGACCCAGACCTCGGTGCCGGTCTCCAGGTCTTTAGAGGTTTGATGTGGAGTTCCCCACCACCCGTTAACCGTCCAGTTCTTCTCTTGCCCCAGGTCCAGACAGGTTCCTGACCGATCCCTGCCTGGAGAACCTCTTAATGTTCCGCAGCGTTGAAACGGACAGTGAGGTCTTTGAAGGTGGGGTGGGGGGGCTTTATGCCCTGGAGGTGTGGTGTTGGCCAATAACGGCATCTGACCTCAGGCAGCTGCTTTGTCTTCACCGTTGAGAAGATAAACTACCAGGTGGCTTTTAAAGCACCAACTTGATCATTCATTGGTTAATTCATGTCACATGTGGAGGCAGTTCATCACATGGTCCTTATTTGTGACTTGCATCAGGTGAGCCGATTGGGTTCCCATGCTGATCAGCAGCAAAGGGCGTCGACACCACAACACGTTTTCCTCATTTGTCTTTGAAATGTTATCATTTGCTGTTTTGCATCGAACATCAGCTGTCGGCCGTAAAATGTTTCACTGGATGAATTTCCTTCAGTAAATATTAAACTTAAACTTCATGGCTTCCAATACTAGTGAGCAGAACCCTTCAGAACCGACCAGAACCTGTTAAAACCATCAGCCTGGTCTCCCTGGTATCGTCGAGGAGGAGCAGAAACTCCGAACCGGACCGGACTGAAGGATATCTGGAGTTGTGCGGGTCGTCGGTCAGGTGGAAGAGCTGCTCGGCGCTGGTCCGGATCAGAGAGTCCAGAGTTTCCTCCACCAGCTTTAGGTCGGCCATGTTGGACTGGGCCCGGTTCTGACCCAGGTAGCTGGAGGCGGGGCTGCTTCCTCTGCACACAACATAATGGTTTCACTGGAGATACTGGGAGAAACTGAGGTTCTGGTCGCGTTACAGGTCCGAAATACACAGAAACAAACTGGACCTCTGATTCCCCACAGAACCATCAGAACAAACAGTTCAGAATCTGTTCGTTCAGAAAGGAGGAACTGAGTCCGACCTGAATGTCCGGATTCATCAGAACCGACCAGAACCACTCACAGACAGGAAGCAAGGAAACAGGGTTTTTCTGGGTTTGGACCGGTGTTCTGACTATCTGTGCTACCTCGTCAGGTTTTCCTACCATATCACAGATAGATGGCTGAGTCTGTCTGTCCGTGCTGCCCGTCTAAAACTGCTACCGTCATGTTTACAAACTACAGCGGTTTGTTAATGTTAAATATATTGGATTATTTGAGTGAAGTGGAAGCTTAGCAGTTACGGTTAGCTTAGCAGTTACGGTTAGCTTAGCAGTTACGGTTAGCTTAGCAGTTACGGTTAGCTTAGCATCGGAACAATTTACGACGAAACCACAAGAAGATCACTTCCTTCATCTGAATATCCTACCCGTTTAAAATGAAAAGCTATAGATGTATGCACTAATCCTTTTATTAAAATATCCTACCTGTTAAAATTATTTTAAATACATTGGCGTGACAGATCACTGCGACTCTTTTTCGCGCATGAATACGTTTTATGACAGACTTTATTAAAAGCAGCCACAATGTGTCCACCGAACTGCACAGGTCACTGAAATGATGGGATGCAATTAATATTACACGGCTGTTACAGCTTCAATCCCACATTGCTACCAACATGTATTTAGCAAAGTTTAATAATAAAGGGTATAATTAAACTAAAATATTGTAAAGTATAGGGACAAAAAGCCCACAAAACAACGTATCTTGTCCCGATCAACCGCCAAACAATGAATTGTTTACAGTAACGACATTGCAGACGACAACTAAAGCTTATAAATATATTTGCAAGCTGCTGTCATGTAAACTAAAAACATGAAGTGATACAGCAGCTTAATTAAGCCAGGAATAAAATAAATTAAATAAACCTTACTGTAATTTGCAATGAAATAAAACAGAGGAAACAAAACTTCCACAGGTAGGACATATTTACGGGTAGCACAGATAAACAGAACACCGGAGTCATGTGACCGGTTCCGAATGACTCCAGATTTAATTCATAGTTCCCAAACAAGAAGTGATCGGCCATCTTGGTAGGCAGCGCAGAGCATATCGTAGCATAGCCATAACACGGCTTCCAGAACAACAGAAAATATGCAACACTTTGGACCAATGAGGAGAAAGATGCATAAAGAAAATAGCTGCCGGGATGTGGACAAGCTGCCTCTGATCTGCTGCTACGATAAAGTTAGCTAGCTAGTGAGCAAGTGAGAGTGCAACATGGAGGAGCTTCACCTGGAAACCGCGGGCAAAACCATCAAAGTTTCAATGGATTCATAAAGAACGAACGATCTCTGCAGGCGATTAATGAGGTTCAGGTGACTGGCAGAGTAAGAACGTGTAGCAACAGCTAGGCTACAGGTCTGTCTTAGCTAGCAGATAAAAGCTACATTAGCTAAGATAGTAAATAATGGCAGCAAATATCTGATGTTTATCTTAGTATTCCACAGTGGAGAACTCGGAAAGTAATGAACTCAAATAGTTTAGAAGTTAGAAACGAGGAGAGGGCTGCTTATAAGCCTGTGGCTTGTTTGGTGTTGTCATAGTAACTCCATAGCAACCGCCTACCAAGATGGCTGTCAGCTATAAAGTTCCTGGAAGTGTGACGTCACATGAGAGCGGCAGACCCGGAACCGGATCACTCACATCCAGCGGATCCGGTTGACAGACTCCTTCTGGACGAGCTGGACGCCCTGCAGCACGTTGGTGATGTCATAGACGCGGCGGCGGCGCGTCCTGAGGCTAGCGATGGCGCTGCGCAGGTCCAGGCAGCCGTCCGGCGCCGTCAGGAACAGGTCCAGGAACCGCCGGGTCAGAACCAGCAGTGACACGTCTGGGGACAACATGGCCCGGTTAGAGACCCGCAGAACCGCACGGACGCCACCGCCACTCGACGGAACCAACCTTCCCGGGTCTGGGTCCGAATCGGCCCGTTCTGCTGCTGCTGGCTGTAGGGAGACACGAGTCAATACCACCCGGAAACTTCTGACAGAACCACTATGGAACCGGGTTAGAACCGCTTACCTGAGAATCGGACCTTCTGGCACCGCTTTGAGAGCCGGGTTCTGCAGGTGGGAACAGAACAGCAGTTATCAATTCTACTGGGAGCCAACTGGGCCGGTTCTGATCCAGCAGAACTGGGTCGGTCGGATCAGTAAATGTCCAGCTGGAGGTTCTGACCCGTTCTGTTGGGTCCAGAGCAGGAAGTTCTGGAGCAGCCATCTTGGTGTTAAAGGGAAGGCAGGCTTCATCCTCCTCTTCCTCACCGGGCCCGGCGGTTCCGACCCACTGGTCCTCGTCGTCCTCCGACCCGGCTCCCCACCGGTCCAACGGGTCCAGCGGCCCGTCCAGGCAGGGAGGCATGATGGGAATGGCGTCGGCGCTGACGTCACCCGACAAGATGTCCTCTGGTAGGAAGTGGTCCTCACAGATCAGGTTCTGGTTCTGGTTCTGCTGGTCCGCCTGCCGCAGCGCCGCCAGCCACACCTGGAAGGACCCAACGACTCGTTTAGAACCCAACCAGAACCAGCTCCGGCTCTCTGGAACTGATTCATTCTCTAAACGGATCTTTGTCAGGTCAGTCCTGATTGGTTCTTTCCGGGTTCAGAGGTCAAAGGTCACGTGGTTTTCCAGTGAAGAACCAAAACAGCACCGGAGAACCGAACAGAACATTTCGTCCAAGTCCAGTTTAACGTCATCTGATACTCCAAACAGAGCGGAACCATTATCCTGATCTGGACATCCGGGACCTTCTGGACCTGATGAACCGGTTCCAGGGAAACCCAGCGGAGGCCGGTTCCTGGCCTGGACTAAATCTAGGCTGGAACTGGTCCGGTTCTAGTGTGGTCCACTCCAGGTCTTTGTGCAACCTCAGTAACTTTGACTTTCTAACTCACTAACTGGACCGAACCGGACCGTAACTTCCAAATTCCGGTACCGGTATGAAACTGGACCTACCTTGACCCTTGTTGGATCTTGCGGGAACGTGAAGAATTGTTTCTGGGTTCCGTTTAACACTCCATGATTGGACCCGTCCACCCGGTTCGGACAGCCGGAGACCACACACTTCACCATACTGACCAACCGAACCGAGCCGAACTGAACCGCCTGTTCATTCAGCAGCCACGGTTAGCCACTTAAGTTCTGCTGGAGTCACCGCGGTCCAGTTTGTTTTTTTACCCACCGGAAGGGGATTTTTCACCCCGGAAGTGGTGCCTTGGCGCCTTTTGGCGCCCTCTGCTGTCCTGGAGGAAATTCACCACCTTCAACTTGTTGGTCTTTGGTTCCTCCAACTCCTTCAAAGTTCTGGTTGTAGACATAAATACGCATTTATAAACATATAAATGCGTATTTATGTCTTTGGTTCTGGTAAGCATGGTGCTTTTTTCAGCCAAATGTGAGACCGCATCGGCTGTCTGACGCCACCCTGTCGGCCATCTTGGGAGAGGAACTGGAAGCCAGTGAGCTGTACATGTTAACGGGGAGTCAGGGAGAAAACACCTCCTCAGTGCAGTCAGGTTTTCCAGAGTCCTACTAATGACCTCTTTATTTGACTCAGGTGTGTTGAAGTAGAGACACATCTATAAGTTGCAGGAGACCGGCCCTCCAGGCCTGGAGCTGGCCTCCCCTGGTCTAGGACTAAAGGGTCAATATTTTTTAATTCTTTAAAGGATTAAATAATACACATTAGGTAAACTATATTGTGTGACAATAATGTATATTAGCTCTCAAAATTAAACACATCCTTGTTAAAATCCCAAATTCAGAGATTTAAAATATTGAGATCGAGATTGTGATGAATTATTTTCAAGCTAATTTCCAGTGTAAATAATAAAATAGTTTTATTGCACCAGTGTGAACAGCCTCAAACTAATATTTTGATGAAAAACATTGATTCAGTTTTCTTTAATAATTCAATTAAAAATCTTAATCCCAGAGGGAAATTAGATGTTTTATCTCACATTACTCAGATTACTGATCTCCTATAGAGGTCAGTATTTCAGTGACTTTGAAAACCCCTCTGACTGAAGACTGTTATTGTGATGAAGATCCAACTGCCTGATGCTGTCAGACTCCAAACGTCTCAGGAACGTTTCAGACACCTTCCATCTACATGGTGTAAAGTGGCTTTGGAGGTAAACGGGTCCAACCTGGTACCAGCAAGGCGTACCTAATAAAATGACCAACTTTGGACCTTCTGACTTACAGTTGACACGATGAACCTGTGATGATTCAGATCCCAGAGCAGAAACTTCTTCATGTGGGACAAAAACATTAAACCTTCAATCACCTGCAGTAAAGTCATGTGGAAGGAGAACCTGCAGCTGTTCATGAAGGTCAACAAAGGCTCTTTGCAGGTGTTGCAACACAGGATTTATTCAGAGCAACAGATGGCAACACCAACATGATAGAAACTGTACAAACTCCACAATTCAACAGAAACGGAACCTGGTGACCTTGAAGGTGTCAGCAGGAAGTCATGCTGTCTGGTAGGAAAAAAGCTTCTGGAAGTCTGACATGAAGAAAGAAATCAAAGATATAAAAAGATTATTTCAGGTGAGGTTCTTCATTCAGGCGTGTTCACATCTTTAAATTGTGCTTTAACTCCTCCGTTCTGCAGGAAAACCAAAGCAGGAAGCCGCAGATCCGTTTCCTTCAGGAAAACTCCTCCTGTAGCCGGAGGCCCAGCGATCCCAGATGAGGAGGGACGGACGAATCCGACCCAGGCTTACTGGGAATGACACCGCTTCCTGTTTTTAGGCAGAGACGGGAATGATAATCCCAGCCGAGGTCCCTTCAGCTGGAAACGTTTAATCCTGGAAACGCATCCAAGAAATCCCAAGCATGGATTATTGTTCTTCTCATAAAACCGATCGGATTATATAGAACTGAGCTGAGATCTACTTCTGGGTTCTCTTCCAGAAAAGCCGTGAACAAAGGCGGCCGTTCGGAAAAATGAACAGCAATAATTTGGATTATTTAGTCAGTCGTAGCAGAAAAAGATGTTTTTATCTTTTAAATTTATATTTTCACCGAGTTATTCATCTATTAACATCACAATTTCAAACCAAACATTTCGCCACATTTAGCTAACAGCTAAATATTTAGCTTCAAACTCAACAGTTAATGAGGTATTTAGTTCGTGAGCTAAATATATAGCTTGAAGCTAAACATTTAGTTAGCAACAAATTTCCAGCTAAATATTTAACAAGTTTTTACTCGACATTTCTGAATGTGGGTGAAAATGTGACTTTGAAGCTGAAGTCCATTCCTTTCCTGTAAAAACTAAATAACCTGAAGTTGTTGCTGCCAGTTTGTGACGTTTCAAACGGCTCCCATCAGGTGGAGCTATAGGTTCCTCCTGGACCCGGCCGGGCTGAGCAGCAGAACCTCAGCCAGCGACCCTGGAGGTCAGGGTTCACCTGGTACCGACCATAAAAGGAGGCGAGAGGCGGAGTTTTCCTTTCAGGGATGAACTGGACCAATGGCGCGGCGATACTGGAACGTGCTTCCATAAAGTGCATGCATGATGAGGTGTGATGAGGAAATGTCCCATCGGTTCTGACCCAAAGCCTCCATCGGACCGGTTCTGGAGGACTTTTGACCCTGTAGATCCACAGAAGCTCAGAATAAAACACCTAAACATGGAACAGAGGCGGCTCTAAAACACCATGTAGGAAAAGATTCATACAAACATCAATCGTCAGTAAAAACAGCTTTCAGCTCGTTGCTCCTTGATTCATAAGAAATTGCATATTCCCACTCAGTTCCTCCCACTGGTCTCCACTGGGAAGTCTCCACTGGTCTCCACTGTCCAGTCAGGTGGCAGATTGTCTCCTACATTTCCTGCAGCCGTTTGCATTTCAAAATAAAAGCCTGAAAGGAGGCGGCCCAATGGGATGATGGGATCTGCAGCAGAAGTTCAGAAGGATTTCCGGAACGTCAGAGTCTGATTCCAGACGTTCAGGCTCCCAGTCTGACCAGTACAGCCCAGTTTGTCTTGGTGTAAACAATGTTAAAGAAGGATGAGCAGCCATGAGCGGGACGCCACATCGGACCGGGTCGGACCGAGATACGTCTGAGTCCAAAGCAAAGCAACACCAACCAAGAGAACAGAACCAGACACTGATGAGGATAGAAACAGGAGCGGAACCGGGTCCAGATCCTCCGGAACCGGCTTCCTGCTCCGGTCAGACCTGGATCCCCTGGACGGCCTGGCGGATGTTCTCCAGCAGCGCCTTGTTCTCCGGGCTCTGGTACCGGTCCTGGTGGGTGTACATGTCAGTCAGAGTGCTGACGTACGAGTCAAAGTTCTGTTCGTTCATCGGTTCCTGTGGAGCAGAACAAACCCGGCAGTCAGCGCAGGCGGACACAGCAGGAAGAGCAGGAACGGCGTCAGGAAAAGCCCAGATCAGTGTTTCGGTCCCGATTGCTGTACATGTACCAGCAGAACCAGAACCGACCGGGAGCATGCAGAACTCAGGATGGATGGACACAGTCATGGAGGCCAAACAGGAAGTTCATGGACAGAATGGGGAGACACGACAGGAAGTGAAGCTTTCAGTTGCATCCAGAACCAAAACCCAAACAAGGTTCTGGAGAAACCAGGATGGGTTTGCCTTCAGCTGTAGGAGATTTAAATGGATCAGAACCGTCTGGCTTAGAAAAAACCCAAACTGGTGAATCCCAGTAGGAGCTGACCGCGTTCAGAATCCAATATGGCCGTTCTGATAGTGGAATGGAAAATATCACTGCTAAGATGGGGAGAGATGTGTTCTATCAGAACCTTTAGGTCCAGATTCATCAGAACCAATCAGAACATTTTCTCTGATATATTAAAACTGTTACAAAGACTGGAAGAAGAATCAATGTCATTTTAATCATCTGTTCTTTACGTTCCAGTTTGTTCCGATTTCCTGTTAGCTCTAGCCAAATATGTTAGCTCCTGCTAGTGGTGTTGGTGCCTGCTAGTGGCATTAGCTCCTGCTAGTGGCGTTAGCACCTGCTAGTGGCATTAGCTCCTCCTAGTGACGTTAGCACCTGCTAGTATAATGAACAGTAGCTCCTGTTAGCTTGTTTCAGCTGATCTCTTGTGGTTAACGGGGCGTAAAAACTTTGAGGCGTTTGTTTCCATCCAGACGTTTTGTGTTTTGCCAGCCCAGCATGCATTGTCGAGGTGAAAAATGTTGACCTTTAGTTTAATGGGAAATGAAAACACAATTAGGCTAGCATCTTTAACTAGTTGTGGATCCATTTAGAAACAAACGCTGTGGTTCATTTTCCAGAGGATAAACTGGTTTCTGTCTGCCACCAGTATTCCCAGGTCATCAGCCCTCCACCTCCGTGCTTCCTGCCTGGTTTGACTCATTTTGTGGATGAAGCGGTGAAGGTGGAGAGTCATGAAGTGATGATGAAGAAGAGGAGGATAATTGGATAAAGGATGAAGTCTTACTCTGGGACGCATCTGTAAAGTGCAGCTAAGCTTTACTGGGGTCTCTCTGTGTAGCAGCGCCCTCTACAGGAGGACAGAGAATCCATTAGCTTCGGTCAGGAGCTCAGCAACGTCCACCTTAACGAGTTGGGAACTTCCCCTCAACAGATCCCAGCTCACCGGATCACACCGGATCATGAACTCCTCGTTAAGGTGGAGGTTTCCTCACAGGAAGCTGCTCAAAGCTTTCTGACAACTTCCTGTTTCCAGAGATTATCCAATTAGCCTGAGTCTCCCTCCAACACTGAGACGACATGACATCAGACCAACAACATGGCGGCCGGCGCCGCTGGTTCTGACAAGTGGCATGAGCAGAAAGAAGCAGATGAGGAAAAACTGCTGGATTTACTTCATGACAAACACTAAACATGTCAGCAGGAACCTGGAGGAACCTGGAGGAACCCGGAGGAACCTGGAGGAACCCGGAGGAACCTGGGAACCTGGAGGAACCTGGAGGAACCCGGAGGAACCTGGAGGAACCCGGAGGAACCTGGAGGAACCTGGGAACCTGGAGGAACCAGGAGGAACCAGGAGGAACCTGGGAACCTGGAGGAACCTGGAGGAACCCGGAGGAACCTGGAGGAACCCTGAGTTAAGGTTCTGTAAACATTTCTGCTCAGCAGGTTTCAACCTGAGCAGGAAGGAAGTGAAGTTGCCTCAAACACAGTGTGAAAACATCCTTAGTTTATACTTTCAAAATAAAAGGAGAGGACAGAGAGTTTAATTTTGCCTGAGCAACAGAAACATGAGGTTCTGAAGCTGGAGCTCAGCCGGGCCAGCAGGCTCACTGACAGATCCATCTGCAGGGTTCTGGTCAGGTTCTGGTCCGGGTCAGGTCTGGGTCGGGTTCCGGTCCGGGCCTCACCATGTGGGGCAGCTGGATGTTGGCCAGGCTGTGGATGAGCGACTGGCTCAGGTTGGCCAGCTCGTGCAGCAGCGAGTCGTTCTGCTGCTCCATGGCCTTGTTCTCCTCCTCCATGGACTTCAGGCTGGTCTCCATGGTGGTGATCTGACCAGAGGAGACAAATCGCTTCATTAAACGCTAAAATAAGTTTCAGTTATGACCTGGAACAAATCTTATGTGCGCATCGTTTGAAGGGCTCCATCTGGAAAACAGGTGTTCTGTCTGTGTAAGTCCAGCAAACCTTATGGTGATGCTCACATCGATGTTACGTCACATACTGCTTACTCAGCAGATTTCTTATCGGTCCGTCATACCTGTGTGTTATGTTTCTCAGGCGTTTATGGGAAATTTTTATTTAATTAAGCTGCTATGTTAATCACACATATTAACATAAATGACTTTTGCTGTTTCCAAAATCGTTACCAAACTGTAAACAAGACATTAGTCCCATTTAGCGTCACTATTACTACAAATACTGTTTGACTACAAATTTGGTCGGGATATTTTGTGCTTATAGCTAATCTACCTTTTTAATATTTCAATATTTCTTTAGAAAACTGCAGGAATATGTCCTAAAAAAGCTCATGAATAACTGGATGCTGGCCGAAGCTGTTGGGCAACAAGCAGAACATCACCTCTTTCTGGACGCTGCGTAGAAATAACTGAATTTTTCTTATTTTATGTTTTTATTTACCGTAAACTTCCGATAAATAAAACACACAAAATTAAACTTCTACAGGTATGATGGATTTATAAGAAATGTAACATCGATGTGGGCATTACCACGAGGTACGCTGGTGTAACCTGGTTGTATTTCTCTTATGTTATAATTACACAAAATGTCTTTTTTTTGGATATTTGTATTGCTCCTTACCTGTCTGAAATAACTGTCATTGTTTTAACCTGTTACTTTAAGATTGGAAGCCCCTCCTTTTTATTTCTTCTTCTGTGGTATTGTCTTTAAATTGTTTGCGCCCTTTAGCCCCTCCCCTTTTGTCATGTTGTTCTGAGGGAGAGTGTGTGCTGTTTATTTTCCATCTAAATACATTCAGTTTATTTATAGATCTATTAAGTTAATTTTTGTTATGTTCCTTTGTTTTGCGTAGGACTTGGAGCGGGCATCCTTTAACACGGTTGTTTTATCTTTGTTATTCTCGTCAGTTCTCGTCAGAATAAATCGAGAAATCACACATTTTAAAGACGAACCGTGTCACGGCCTGATCCCTCAACCAGCACAACGCAGAAAGGATCCGGTTTCACTGGATTTACGAGGTATGACAGACAGAACGCACACCTGCTACATCTCAGGGCTCCCTGTTAGCATAGCGCTTAGCGTTAGCATCTACTACATACCATGTTATACAGCGCTTAGCGTTAGCATCTACTACATACCATGTTACACAGCGCTTAGCGTTAGCATCTACTACATACCATGTTATACAGCGCTTAGCGTTAGCATCTACTACATACCATGTTATACAGCGCTTAGCGTTAGCTTCCACTAATACTGTGTGTCGTCATTCTTCATTACGTTATAAAAATTGGCGCTAAGACTCGAGTCTCAGATCACAAGTCCAAGTCAAGTATCGAGTCTCTTGCGTCTTTAGTCTCTGGTGGAGAGGAAAGTGTCCAGGCAGCGTCCTTACCAGGTGACCAAACTACCTCTGGGTCCATTCCCATCCAGAGAAACGTCACTCTGCTGTCTGGAGACGGAGGCGTTGCTCATCATTTCCTCTCCTCAGGGCGTCAAAGCCGTCCAGTGCCAGCTGGAGGTCTCCGCTTATTCAGGCCAAACGTTAACACTGTGGAGCCGCCAACCTCTGTCCATCTGCAGCTGGAAATGCCGACCTCAGAAGGTTTTTGCAGAGTCTGAGGCATAATGAGCCCTGACTGGGGAGGGATCTGATGTACTTCTTGCGACGGAAACCGACTGCAGAAGGGGCCTGAACTTCATCAACCCAAACTGTCCTCCAGAGAAAAGCAGGAGGAACACGAAGTGAAGCAACCTCATTAAAACCAAATGGTCATTTCTGCTTCAAGCTTCAGCTGTCAGGTGGACTGTCCAGTCCTCCATGTTTCCCCAGAGCTCCCCCTGCTGGTGGTGGCTCTGCAGGAAAACATGGTTGGGTTGGACTGAAACCCAAAGATCAGGTCCAGATGGATCCCAATAATTCCTGACAGCCAGATTACTGGGGATAATCTGGATTACAGAGACCAAACGGTCTGGGTCGTTCTCATCCGCACCGCAGAGCGATTGCTGTGTTCACATCAACACAAACAAACCGGACCAAAGCAGGAACTGGACCAGAGGTCAGAGGTCAGATGTTGTAGTGAAAGAAGAAGGTTCACAGATCTGTGATTATCTGTCATTTTCAGCAATGACTACACCAGAGAGCAGGAGACGTTGAAATCTGATCAAAAAAGTCGATTTTAGGCGGTGGATCAATCATCAATCAATAATCTAACTCCAGCCAATTAACTAATATTGAAAGATTCACTGAATCAATGATTTATGGTTGAATTCTATTGACTGAAACATCTGATCAGATGTTGATCAAACCATTTTACTATTGATCGAGTTTACCTCGTTTTAAATTAATCTCTATATCTGGGTTGTGATTCCTTTGTGAACATTTTCTGGTCTGTAAAATTATTACAGACAATAAAAATATTATTATTGTCTGTGTTTTATGTCACACTGGGTGTTGACATAAAACCATCTGCAGTCTCGACCAGCAGGGGTCCCTCCTGCCCCCGTCTACAGATCGGTCTGTCCCACCACGTAGCCCCTCCCTGCTGGCCCGGTGCAACCTGTTTCTGAATGTAATTCCACTCTGAGAACGTTTGTGGTATGTTTGGTGATATTATTTTTATTTTAACTGTTTATTGATAAACAACTACATTGTTTTGTGACTCTGCTCCAGCTTGATGGGTAAATGTTAGAGATGTGCCGATCAGGTTTTTTCCTGCCGATACCGATACCGATCACCAATACCGATCACATAATTATTATTATTTATTTTTTATCATAAACACTACCGGTTACATTATGTGGAAAAAGGAACCATGACTTTACCTTAATTTAGACAAAAACTTGTTTTTAAATAACTTTTTTTCAAGAAGAAAACTAAACAAAACTTAACATTCAAAGGCAAAAACAGGATCCATTACAATAAACAATCCAGAGTTACTGAATGAAAACTTCCTGATAGCATGGCGGCTAGCTGATTACTGCTAGTTCTGAGTGGCTGT
>NW_015114595.1:104763-130164 GCF_001443285.1 Poecilia latipinna
TTTGGTGATATTATTTTTATTTTAACTGTTTATTAATAAACAACTACATTGTTTTGTGACTCTGCTCCAGCTTGATGGGTAAATGTTAGAGATGTGCCGATCAGGTTTTTTCCTGCCGATACCAATCACCCATGAGGGCCGATCACCGATACCGATCACCAATACCGATCACATAATTATTATTATTTATTTTTTATCATAAACACTACCGGTTACATTATGTGGAAAAAGGAACCATGACTTTACCTTAATTTAGACAAAAACTTGTTTTTAATAACTTTTTTCAAGAAGAAAACTAAAACAGGCATTGTGCAAATTGTACTGCTATTGATAATACTATCTTTAACAGACTGATAAAATGTGAAGGCTCTGAAGAGGCTAAATAATACAAAGAGCCAAAATAAAACCTCTCAACATTGCCAAAAGATTCAGGTATAAAACTTAACATTCAAAGGCAAAAACAGGTTCCATTACAATAAACAATCCAGAGTTACTGAATGAAAACTTCCTGATAGCATGGCGGCTAGCTGATTACTGCTAGTTCTGAGTGGCTTTCTGACTGAGCGGAGTAATTATGCAGATCAGGGAGGAGATCGATTATTTTTTTAGAGATCATCAGTCTCATGTTAGGACAACTAAAGTTTTAATACGTATGTAAAATTTATTTTTTTAAGTTATATGCTGCAGCTTTAAGCAGAGGTTCGGTGTGAGAGTCACTACCAGGTGGAGCAGAAGCGACGCCCCGTCTGTGAAATATTACTACCTGTAGCGTAGCAGCGGTTCAACAGCGAGAGCAGAACCAGCGTCTTACATCGCAGCTCGAAGACTTAAATAATTTTGCGGGTTATTTGTTTAGCTTTCTGACCGTCATGCTAATGACGGGTGAGTGTTTGTAGCTGTGCGCTGCTTTACCTGCTGTCTGATCCTCCGTATGTCTTTTTACTGCAGTGAGCCTCGATGTAGCCAAACTCCGTCAAGTATGGCATTGTTTTTATGTCGTATTAGCTTCGTTGTGTTGATGCATTTTCCGCATTTGTGCTTCAATTTTCCGCAGCAACACGCAGCAAACTTCCCCAGTCACTCAGTGCGTTATAGTTGCACATTGTTAGGATTTGTTGCTGCGCGTTTGCGCAGTGTGAAGGAAAGAGGAGACCAGCTGCATGAGATGATCGGTATCGGCAACAAGAGCCAATGATCGCCGATCATGCACTTTTTCATGAAAATCGGCCCGATTATGATCGGTGACCGATCGATCGGCACACCTCTAGTAAATGTAATTATATATGTCAACTAACATTAAGACAAATATTAATTACCTTACTGAGTGTGCATGGGGAACCGTACGCTGTGTTGGTTCTATAACCAGTACACTATTTAACATTTCAATGTGTTTCAGAACTTTTCTGATTTTATCATCTTTCTGACCGGCGCCTTCCTCACTCTTATCTCTGTGTGTTTCTGCAGTCGGACCCAAAGCTGACTGACGGCACCAGTCAGACCTGTTAGCCCAACTGGTCCTGTTTCCTGGTTCATTCAGAACCAGCTGAACTTCCTGGACCTTCATGGACAATAGACTGATGTTCTGACAGGAAGGAGTCGAATATGTCTGTTTTCTAAAATAAAATGTTATGTTGATGCCATGTTGTCGTTTTTAAGCTTGTGTAAACACATTTTTGTAAATATGTTAAAGATAATTATGAATGAATGATACCATCGTCTGCCAATAAAACTGTTTTATCACCAGTGAAGAAACTTTTAATGATGTCGAGCTATCAGAGCAAACATGTCCATGAATCAGCATCGATTCCTGACTCATTCAATATAAAACCAACTGAATGTGCATCTAGATCCACATTCAGTTGGTGGTTGAACCAAAACTCATAGAGTCAGTTACAGTTCAATCGTTGAGTCGTTTCAATGTCAGGCTTCAACGAGGATTCACCGTTTCTGCCAACGTTGCTTCTCTCATATTGTAGAGACATTCCTCACCTGAGTCCTCAGTTTGATCATATCCGACTCCACTTGATTGTTGGACTCGTTCAGATCTTTGATTTCTTCATCCAGCTGTTTAATTTCTTCATCGTTTTCTATTCCTGAAACACAAAGTTCCACCCAGATTAGGGATTCTGGCTCGGCTCCGGGTCGATTCGCTCAGAGGTTCTCGTCTCACCTTTGCTCGCTCTTTGTTTGATTGTCAGCATGTCCGCGCTGCTCATCCGGGCCTTCTTCATGGCCGAGGAGGTGCGGGGACAACCGGAGAGACTGGGATACAAACAGATGCTGAAAACATCTGGATCAGGCGGAGCAGCTGGAGGACAGGAGCCGTCTTTATTCCTAACTCACCTGCGGTGGGTCAGGAAGCTGCCGCTGACGTGTCCGGAGCCGTCGCAGCCTGGCGTCGGACATGTCATCCCGTCCGTCTTCCCAGCCTTCCAGACGAACTGCGAGCCGTTCATGTAGCTGTCTTTCTGCCTCTTGGCCGCCAGGGGGCAGCCTGATGCGCTGCGGTGGGAGGCGTACTTCCCCGTCACATGACCCTGTCCGTCGCAGCCGGGGACCGGACACCTGGGAGGAGCAGCAAACAGGAAGCAGCATTCTGTCTTTCAGCTGGAAAAAGCTGCCCCCTGCAGGCCGGAGGCCAACTCGACACCTCACACTCTGACATTCAGACGCTTACTTGATGGGCTCCTGCTCGTCCTTCTCCTCTTTGCTGTGGAGGATTTTCACGCCGCTCTTCTTGGCTCGAGGACAGCCGGAGAGACTGGAGGACAGGAAGAGGAAACGGCCGGAGTGAAAAACCTGCAGAGCAAACGCTGGTTCATGTGTTGTTCTCTGTACCTCCTGTGGGAGGCGTAGTTCCCCGTGATGTGTCCCGATCCGTCACAGCCCGGCGTGGGACACCTGGTTGGCAAACAGCGCCACCAACAGTCAGCCAGAGGAACTACAGCAGAGCTTATCAGTTTGATTTTAAGACTCACTTGAGTTCTTGCGAGTTGGACGACATCAAACCACGAATGTTCTTATCAGCGATCTGGCAGCTGGACAGACTGCAGCAGAAGGAGAAGAAGAAGAAGATCACTGCAGAGTCACTGAACACAACCACAACTTGTATTAAGAACTGGACCAGCAGGATCTACTCCACAAGATCCACTGGGAAAACACCAGTAAGATCCAACCAGTGGATCTTACAGCTGATCTGTGGTTCAGATTCTGTTGCTATGGAGCAGCCTGGGCCCGTGGCTAGCTGCTGCTAACCGGTCGGGTTATCGGTGGGTTGGTAGAGCAGCAGCCACAGTCAGTATCTAACCTGGCGCCTAGCGGAGACGCTGCAGCCTTACCTCATCAGCTCCTTCTTGCCCTCCTTGCAGGGCGGGAACTTGTGGTGCTTGGGGCTCGGCGCCGTCACCTCGGCCGGGTACCGCGGCTCATCCAGCAGCTCCTGGAACGGGTCCAGATCGTCACTCTGCTGCAGGGTGACAGATAAAACCAGAACAATGCTTTTCATTCATAAATGTGACACTTTCAAACTAAATATTTTATTAGAAAACAAAATATTTAGCTAGCAAGCTAAACATTTAGCTCTGAGTTAGCTATATATTAAGTTTATGGATTAAATATCTAACTTGTAAAATAAAGGCTTTGCTCTGAGGAGCTAAATGATTAGTTTGGAGTTAATTAAAAACAGACCCAGCTTATATTTTGGAAGTCTACCAGCACTTATCCGGGATGTGAATTTGATCTAAATATTTACTTCTGAGTTTAGCTTGATAAATACGTAGCTGATATATTAGTTTGAAACTGTAACATTTATGAATGAAATAAGGTGAAAATATGATGTTTTTCCTCTTACTGAAAGCTAAATTATTGCTGCTAGCTTTAGACACGGTGCCCATGAGAACCCGAAGGGATCAATCAGGAGCTGAAGGTTGGTGCAGCAGCTGACATTTCTGTGAACTCTGAACATGGAGGAGTTTGTTCCTGCAGACCCGATGGTGCAGTCCCACCTCTGCCCTCAGGGGGCAGTCTGAGTCGGTGTACCTCTCTGAGCTCCGGCTCGTCTCCAGGCCGCTTGGTGAAATCCACCGGCAGCTCCCAGCAGTCGGCGTCCAGCTGGAAGCAGCGGCTGCTGAGCAGAGCCTGGCGCTGCGGCGACATGGGCTGCAGCGGGGTCAGCACCGCGCCGCCGCCCTCCGGCCCGCCGGGCGCACCGGACGGCTCCGCCGGCCCGTCGTCCTCCGTCCCCAGGCTCTGGGGGACAGAATCATTAAAACCCATTACAGCCGCAGCCTTCTGAACCAGAACCACTCTTTATGGTCATCCAGCAGGAAAAAAAAAACACCCCAAAGCACAAACAACTTAAGACAGGTAGACAGCGCCGCCGCAGCCAGGGCCTCACCTGGGCCAGCAGCTCGTGGGGCTTCGCGCCCAGGGCGTTGGGCAGCTCCCGGCAACGGGTGGACAGGTTGAGGATGGCGGTGGCGGCCATGTGGGCGGCCTCCATGTCGTGGGTGTAGTCAAAGCTGCTCTTGCTGCAGGTGCTGCTGGCGCTGCTTCCCCCCCCTCCGCCGCCGCCGCTCAGGCTGCTGCTGCTGCTGGGGGCGTAGCTGGTGGTGCTGCTGGCCGGGCTCGATGTCTTGCAGTACCGCTTCGCTGCAGCGCCGGAGACGGGAGAACAGACACGTGGCAGAGCTGGGAGCGGGAGGCGGAGCGCTCCGGATCCGATCCCAGGAGCACGGATCCACTGCAGTGGATCCACAGTGGATCCACTGGACCGGATCAACCGGACAGGATTCACTGAACTGGATCCAAAGGACCAGATCCATTGGACCGGATCCACTGCACTGGATCCACGGGAAAATTTAAAGCCCGTCGGTCATTTTGACAGGTTATAATTAACACCCCTGACTGGTGCACACGGGGAAACATTACAGACTTTATGCTAAGATTTAATCGCAGAGGCAACTGAAATCAATTAATTAAAAATCCTTTCTGAAAATCATCTCTGAACTAAATGTGTGTTGAAGAGTGATGGACCAGACGCTTTGGAGCGTCTGGTTAGGAAGCGGATTACAAACCTTTGGTAGAAACGGAGCGTTAAACTCAAGTCTCCATTCCAGACCAGAGAAAACCAAAGGGAACCCAACGTTGAGCTAATCCATTACAGTCTAAACAGAGGAGCCGGCAGATTATCTTGAGGACATAAATGATGGCGAAGTTATTAGACCGTAACATGCGCAGTGCGCTGCGGCTGCACAACCAATGCGGACGCGGCCCCGCCGCTGCNAGAAAAAAATGGGACTCGTTCACTGGTTAATGACTGGTGACTCGTTAACTGGTTAGGTAAGGTAATTTTATTTATGTAGCACATTTTCATCAACAAGGCAATTCAAAGTGCTTCACATGAATTAAAAGGAAATGCAAACAAAATAAACCAAAGGAAAAAGAAGAAAGGACACATTAGGGCAAATTGCAACATTCAGACAAAACAAAGGGGCAAAACAAAGTCATGAGTGAAGGCGGTGACGTCACAGGGCCATGAAACCACGTTGCTCAGCCTCCTGGCAGAGTCCGATAAGATGTTATCTAGGAATGTCCTTAGGAGCGCTCAGCTGCATGGATACAGGAGGGGGTGAGGAGGGAAGAGCATTATGGTTACATATCTTCAAGGAGATTAGAAATATGCAGCCCATCCAGGGCCACACAGGGAAAGCCAATTCAGAAACAGAATGTCTTAGGTCAGGAAGATTATAGATTTCAATCTTCTCTAAAGTCTCTCCGATACATCGGTTAATGACTGGTTAGTGACTCGTTAGGGACTTGTTAACTCAGATATGTCCAAAGTCCGGCCCGGGGGCCAAATGCGGCCCGTGGTCAAATTTCATCCGGCCCGCAGCCTCTGTCATAAAATCAATGACGTCTGGCCCGCACGTAGAATTAATACGTTGGGCAGCAGTACTGTTACCTGCATAGGGTGGAGCTTACACACTACACGCTGTTCCTCGTTTACCCACTAGAGGGCAGCAGCCCTGTGACTCGGACCATATGCAGCTGGAGCTCATGGACCTTACCAAGCTCTGCCCAGAAACGCCCCCTAAAATCCCACGTGGCTGCATGTCTCTCAAACAAGCAGTTCGGCACCAGCAGCTTTCTCTCGCCAACTTTTACCGACAGCTGGACAAGGACAGAGATTCGGTTTGGTAAGAAAATGCTAAGCTTGTTTGGGTCGACGTTAGGGTTCCCACCTGTCAGGTGGGGGGACTGTGTTACCCAGAAAGCAGTTGGGCGCAATATCCCAACACCGTGAGTGAAACAGTGACTGGGGCAGCCGACTATATAAAGTACTCGGGGACCATCTCTTTGTCATTACACATTAATACGGAACAAAGCGCGTTCCGTTTCAGTTCCATACGGCACGGTCCGTATTTTACGGGACGGGTTGCAACACTTTTCTACGTATTTGTGAGAAGACATTCTGGGTTGTGAACTTAAATAACTCTCACTTAAGAGACATCTTGCGCATCAACACCGCTGCCTTTGAGCCAGACCTGGCCCTTGTGCTGCAGTCCACATCTCAGTATCACATTAATGCAGACAAGTCATTTGTCATTTACAGTAAGTCTCTGGATACATTTTGTTTTTGTTTTTTAAGATCAAAATGAGTCATAAATTCACCTGAGTGAAGTTGGCCCCCCCACCTTCTTCAAATCAGACAAAATTGGTGTCAATCAACTCGGCTACGTTTGTGTTGATTTGTGCAGCAAAAATTTTCGTTTGTGCTGCTTTGGCTTTGAAGATATTAATGAAAGTGTAAAGGTCAAAAGGTCAACCAGCCCCCCCACTTTTATGAAATCAAACAAAATCGGTGTCAAACATTAGTGCTATGTTTGTGCTGGTTTGTGCTGCAAAACTTTTCGTTTGTGCCACTATCATTTTAAAGATATAAAGAAAGTTGGATTTCATAAAAGTTGGGGGGCTGATTGACCTTTACACTTTCATTAATATCTTCAAAGCCAAAGCAGCACAAACAAAAAATTTTGCTGCACAAATCAACACAAACATAGCCGAGTTGATTGACACCCATTTTGTCTGATTTGAAGAAGGTGGGGGGTTGGTTGACCTTGGATGACCTCTGGAAACATTTCTTTATATCTTTAAAATGATAGCGGCACAAACGAAAATTTTTGCTGCACAAACGTAGCACAAACATTTGACACCAGTTTTGTCTGATTTGAAGAAGAATAAGAAACTTTTAAAAATCTAATCAACATTTACTAATATGTCATATTTCAAATGAGCCCTGCACATGTTATGACTATTACTTGCTCCTTTTTCTGTTATTTAAAAATTCTGTAAATATTGAACTGCCATGGTTAGATATTTTTTATGTTTCAAATGTAATTTACACTCATGAGTACAATTACTTCTGTTTAACCGTTAGAAAAAAGTTAGTGTTAAAAAAGTGAAGTGATTATTCAATTGCATACGATATGCATGTTTCAAATGAACCTAAAGACATGCTTAAGATCGCTGAAATTAAAATAAAAAGCAAATGTGAAACACAGAATGGCTTCCTGAAATGTGTTTAAATATATTGCTGTTCTATGTAAAGGACGTCCGCCAAGGTCAGCCCCCCTACATTTTTAACGCACCAAATCTGGCCCCCTCTGCAAAAAGTTTGGACACCCCTGTGTTAACTGGTTAGTGACTTGTTAGTGTCTCCCCCCCAGGCGGCCTGCAGGGCTCTGGAACTGGCCCGGCAGAACCACATCCAGAAGCTGGTTCTCTACACTGACAGCAAATTCACCATCAACGGTGAGTCATCGTCCTGGACCTTGGGAGGTGGTGGGGCCAGGTGACCTCTGACCTCTGACCTCCTGCAGGTGTGACCAGTTGGGTGAAGACCTGGAAAGTGAACGGCTGGAGGCTGAAGTCTGGTGGTCCGATCACCAACAAAGAAGACTTCATGACGCTGGACCGGCTGAACTCTGAGCTGGACGTGGTCTGGGTAAATAACCGGGCCGAACCGGGCCGGGCCGCTGGGACAAAAAGCTGGGTGCTCCTAACTGTCCCTCTCCCTGCAGATGCACGTCCCGGGCCACGCGGGATTCACCGGGAACGAGATGGCGGACCGGCTGTCGAGGGAAGGAGCAGCCAAGGAGCCGCAATGAAAAGTTTCTGATATTTTCTGATTTCCTTTCTGTTCAGAGTGAAAATAGTTGAGTTTAAAGCTGTTCTCATCATTATCCAGCAGGGGGCACTGCTGCATTCTGAACCAATCATCACGTTAAACTGGGAGCTTACTGGTACCAGTTTGGCTAAGTATTGTTTTCCCTGTTTAGAGATGAAACTGAAGTAAGATATATTTGCTGCATAAATGGAACTGAAGCCTTTCAATCGAATCTGTGGGAATAATTAACTCACCATTCGGAGACGGGAGGATTATTGATTCTGCTGCTGTTTCTGTTGTCTGATAAAACATAAGAGAGTTTCTCTAACTGTTGATTAAAATGTTTAAAAAGGCTAAAGAAGTGTGTCTTTATTCCCTGAAGGATTAGAGCAGTGGTGCCCAAAGTCGTCCTGGAGGCCCGTCCTGCGTGTTTTAGTTCCTCCCTGGTTTAACGCACCATTTGAAGAACATTGACCTGCTGAAAAGGTTTTTACTACCACCAGGGAGAAAAGGAAAACATGCAGGATGCCGAGGACTGACTTTGGGCAGCCCTGGATTAATGTTGGTTAAATATAATCCCTGGTTCTGATTGGCTGATGAAGATTAAAAGATTTGTTAATTTTCTAGTTTAACTAGCAGCAAGGATCATAACTATACATACCGCTGGCAGATTAAGCATGGAGGTATGCTGACTGGACGAAGAAGTTTGTTTCTGTCAGTCTGTTTTGAAATAACTTTTATATTTTGTAAATCTGTTTCTGTCTGAACTCTGACCTCGCTCAGTTTGGCTCTGAAAACTCTGGCAGCAGCAGGCTGAGGCAGAGCCTCCCCTGACCTCTGACCTCTGCCTCCTGGCCAAGCGGGTCACCGCGATCCTGCCAGCGGCGGCACACGCTGCGGGGTCAAAGGTCAATGCTTCCGCAGCTCATTAGCTCTGCAGCTGGAGGGAAGCAAAGCGGTAGAATCAAACCTGCTTTGCTTCAGAACCTTCTGAGAAAATAAACTTTGCATATTGGGTCAGAGGAACTGGGTCAGAGTGGACCGGAGGAACCGGACTGGAGTTCTGCAGAACTTCCCACCTCATGTGCAAAGCCAGGAGAGATGGAGGTCCACTCTGCAGTTCTGAGCAGCTCCGTTTGGACTGGACTCCCTCAGCAGGACCAGAACCTCCAGATCTCAGCATGATGTCAAGACGGGTCTGTTTCCATGACAACAGGGACCAAGACGGAGCTGGGAAAGAGAAGATCTTAATCTGACACTATGACAGGATCCAGCAGGTCAGCACCATGGCCAGTTCTCCCAGTTTGAGGCTGGTTTTGGCCCAGATCAGCCCAGTCCTCCCTGCAGCAGCCTCAGTGGGAGGAACAGCAGCATGTTGGGATGCAGCGCAGCTCTCTGGGCGTCAGCCTGCTGCAGACCTGAGCTGCATACTAACAGGCAGCTGCAGGAAACACCCAGCAGCTGCTCTGCTCCAAACGCTGAGTGTTATTATTGAAATATCGTGCTTAAATGTTGGAATCACTAATTATTATTGTTATCATTGAAATGTTCTGGTTCTATTGGGTTTTATTTGACATATTTAGATTGTATTCTTTATTAATATCAAAATAAAAACCAGCTCGTGTTTCTTTCCAGAACCGGAAGGAGAAAATTTGGCTGATGAATTATTGCTGCTGGTTTTGTCCCCCTGGTGGCCGGCAGCGGTACTGCAGCGTGTTCTGTTGACCTGTAACCTTCAGCGGTGTTTACCTGAGGAACAGGTGACGAGGAAAGGGGGCGGTGCCAGCAAAGACCTTCATCATAAGCTCCTCTTCCTCCCCTCTGATTGGTGATTCATCACTTCTGTGTGCCTGGTAGTAAATAAGTAAATACAAATATATAAATTAGTCCATGATAAATTAAGATTAAATAACTATTGTACAGATTAACTTGGTGGTCATATTCTGAGTTTACTGACATGATGTCAGGGTTGAAGACATAAATTGGAAAAAAGTCAGTTTTACTATTGGCTGTAGCAAAACAGCCAATAGTGGAGCTCACCATATTTCAAATCCTCTTCTGATTGGTCGATCACCCGCCATGATGACTCCTGCTCCTGTATCAGAAGCTGCAGGAACATCTGAAAGGCAAGCATGGACTGAAGCACAGCACTGAGCCAATACTCAAGAATCTCCAAAAAGAAAAATCCTGACATGGCCTAGTTAAAGCCCAGAAACTCCTCATTTCACTTAGATGAGTCAAACTACCAGAGGAGCAAAAAACTGGACTCCAGTCAAAACTACAAAAATTCCCAGGAAGTTCCACTAGCAGAGGGGTGTGCTAACTTTGTCCCTGTCTGCAGAGTTCTTTAGTTTCCCAGACAAATAAAAAAGATCAGAAACTTTAGAGAAACTCTAAATCAATACCAAAAGTTTCTGCAGGTCAAAGGTCACGGCTCCTCGCCCATACAAGGAGCCGGGAGCCTGGGGGGTATGGTCCAACGACTTTCTCTGGCTGAGCGGGTGGACGCTGCAGGCTGCAGGACCTGAACACCTACACAGCAGCAGGCTGCTGGTTCTGGTCCAACTGGGTCGGAACCGTCTGAGATCAGATGATAGTGAAGAAGATGATGAAGAGGAAGACATCTAAACTAAACTTTTCTTCACTTTCAGGAAAAGAAAACTTTCCTCTATTCAGCTCAGAATAACTTCAGGATAAAAACGGAATAAATTCAGGATAACGTGTTAAAAAGTAATCACCTCCCTGTTACATAATAAATTAACTGTTTGGATTCAGCTCTGGCCGTTTCTTCAGTGAACAGGCCTGATGAAACATCGTTAGCTTAAAGTGTAGCTAACCTTCGTGACCCAGAGAGGTCACTTCCTCAAAGTGGGTGGGGCTATGACACGCTTAGGGGCGTGACCAAGTGTGGGGATTAGTGGAGAGGGTTAAGTGGGGGTGTGGTCAGGACTAGGGCTTTTCTTTTTAACAGAAAAAGAAACTCTCGACCTGTAAAATAATTGATCAGATAATATTCCGTCACCTTAAATGAACACAGTTATTCAAAAGAAATTAATTCTGAGTGAGATACCAGCCAGTCACAGAAGAAGACGAAGAATAACCTATCGATCTTTTTTGTGTATTTTCTATTATAATTGTAGCACTACAGGCAGTTTATAGATGGTAGTTCGACAGGAAGGAGGCAGAGAGGACAGACAAAGGAACTGAGCTGCGCCCGCTACCGGCTTTTCTTCAAACAAAGATAACGGTTACGGCTAGCCCATAGGCTAGCGGTTAGCCTAGCGGCTAGGGCTAACTGTTAGACTAGCGGCTAGGGCTAATTGTTAGCCTAGCGGCTAGGGCTAACTGTTAGCCTAGCGGCTAGGGCTAACTGTTAGCCTAGCGGCTAGCCTAGTGGCTGGAATAGGATTCATCTGTTACTCAGTTACTCAAACAGTTAATAATTAGGCTGCCATAGGAGAAGAAAAATGGAGGTTAATTTTGCACTCATACTTTCAACATGTTAATTTATTTATAAATGTCAAAGTATTTAGTTAGCAAGCTAAATACTTGGGTTAACTGTGGTAACTAAATATTTAGAATTTCGGTGGTATACTGAACTTTTAGTTGACTAATTAAACGTTTTACAATAAATGAAACATTGTCATAAATAAAATATGACAGAAAAATTAATTTCTATTGTTTCTGTTATGATGAGTCAAATAACCCAGACTATTTCTGTTCACTTTTGACTGAGTAACTTTATAAACGTCACACACACATCATCATTATCATGTTTGTGTTATTGATGGTTAAACATTCTTCAGTTATTAAAAACCTGCCTATTTGTGAAACCAGAACCAGTCCGGATCAGAACCTTCCGGTTCCGGAGGGGATTCAGCATCTGGAGCGTCGCTGAGGAAGAGGATGCTGCAGCCGAAGATCAGCGCGGAGTTTCTGCTCGGAGCTGAACAAAGAGAGGAGGCGACACGACTCACGGGGCGCGCGCTCACAGGACGCGTGCGCATTCACGGGGCGCGTTCACAGGATGCGCGCGCTGTAGTGAATGCAGGAGCAGCGAGGAGGAGGAGGAAGGCTGAATGCGCCTCCTGACTGCGCGCTGTCCTCGACACATAAAGACAGGAGAAGATCCGGAGACTGAGAGGTAAACGCTCCCTCCTCTTCCTCCTCCTCATCCTGCTCTTCCTCATCCTCCTCCTGCCCCTCCTCATCCTCCTGTTCCTCCTCATCTGCTGCATCCTCATCCCCCCCAGTGAAGGCATGGCCCAGCGTCACAAAGGATCCGGACCGGAGCGGAGACCTTGACAGAAAGAGGCTGCAGACTCCAGAGGAAGAAGAGAGGAGGAAGAGCTTGTAGGTTTCCATGGCGCCGCTCTGTGCTCCTGCAGCAGTCTGTGTCCAGGTGTCTCCAGGTGTCTCTCCTCTTTGTTCTGTTCTGCTGGGATTATTTCCTGATAATCCCAGGAATATTCCAGGTTCATCCTGAGCTGATGCCAGTGGTTTTCCAGGTGTTTTCCGTTGGGAATGTTGAGCTGATCCGGCCGTTTTCCTGGAGTTTTCCAAGAGATCCGGGTTTTCCGGAATTATTCGTTCATGGCACTCTGCTGCTCCGGTCATTCATACTTGGAGTCCCATCTGCAGGTCAGCAGAGTCTGTTTTGGCAATTCCCAACGTTTCTTCTGGTCCCTGAATGCCTCGCGGTCCTGCCAGTTGTCATGGCGATCCTGTTGGGAAGCTGGGATGCTGCCAGATGAAGTCCCGATGTCATTTAATCCAGATATTCCCTCAACTTCCTGCAGCTGATTCCCATCCGGCCCGGTTTCCATGGAAACAGCAATCCTCTGTCAGGAAAATCTGAGAGAAATGTTCCGGTTCTGTGCTGATCTGGATCAGTACTGGGTCAGGTTTGGGTCTCACACCAGAGGCATCTTCCGGAATCTGGTTCCACAAAACTTTCAGAGTTTCCACAGTCGTCTGGAGGTCATTCCTGATGTTTGGAGGGAAGTTAGTGTTTCTGGTTCTGGACCAGAATGTTCTGTATGTCTGGTTTCTGGGGTTCCTGATCCGAATGTTTCCGGTTCCAGATGGACCAGTGGTCTGGTCCGCCTGGTTCTGGGTCAGTCTAGTCAGGTTCTGGTTATTGACTCAGAGATCTCTGCAGAATTCCTCGATGGCAGAAACAGGAAGTGATGCAGGAGAACTTTCTGTGCTGGAGAGCCTTCCAGATGTTTTTCTGGAACATCAAGAACAGATTTGGCTGTCAGCATCCAGACCGGACCAGACTGGAGTCTGATTGGTTGGATCTGTGATGGCGGTGAACGTTTGAACCAGTTCAGATTGTCGGATCCGTTTCTCCAACCACCAGAAAGTGGTCCAGGTGCAGGGTTTCCCCCAGTGCATCATAAGCCTGGCGGCCCGCCATGCTTTACTAGCCCCCCCACCAGGCCAAGCGTTGCTCGTTTTTGTTTTTAGGAAAATAACTATTTAATATTATTATACTTGTTTTTTTGTTATCTGTATTGAAAGCGTCTCTGTTGCTCTGAGCGTTTCACTGGTGGAGCAAATTTATTCCTAAAAGATGGTTTATAGTTGATGCACTGAAAGCGGGCAGAGCGGACCAATCACACGCTGGAGCAGCTGGATGTCTGAAGTTTAACTCGGCACAGATCGCCTCCTTTCACTCAAACTGGACACAGACTGACCAGATATTTACATCAGCCACTGTGAGGGATTATGATTCTTTAGAGAACTCCACATCAAGGTAAGAGTTTAAACCCGCTGCGTTAGCTCTGGTTGAGCAGCTCCATGTGAACCGCAGGAATAACTTGTCGTCGCTTTCAGAGGAGCGTTGAGAATGATTTATATTTGGGAACAAAACATTATGTGCAGCGTTTACATCTCAACTCGCTGTCCACCGTGTGGCGCTGTGTCCCGGTTGGCCGCAGCGTTAGCGGTTTAACTTGTGGAGTTTTCGCGCTGACCTCGTAGTCACGCATCACAGTGGTTTTATTTTGTTTTATCATTATTTTTCCGGCTACACGATGCATCAAACCATACCAAATGCTTTGTCCACTTAGCTAGAGTTAATGAGCGAGGACATCAGGAAAACTCGTCCCATAAACTTGAGCAACCAAAACAGTTTCTGTGATTCTTATTAAAACTCAACAGACAGAAATGTTAGAGCTGCTAGAGCCACATAAATTCAATCTCCTGTTTGTCCCTCTGTATTCAGCAGAGATGAGCAGTGCAGTAGATTAACTCATCCTGCAGGGCCGGTCCAAGGCTGCATGAGGCCTGGGGCAGAATCTGACTGAGGGGCCCCATCAGCACCTCTAACAGCTTCTGAGTTGGATTTAATCTGGGAGAGGAGGAGGAGTTTAACTGGCCAACCGAAAAACAGTCAGTTATAATCCAGATTACTAATTTATATTTGGGAACAAACAGCTCAAACTCAAAGATTTAACTCACAGTATCAGAGTGTTGCTATGGTAACAAAACAATCTAACTTTGAACTTTTACAAAGTAAACTTACCAGCTCTTTAAAATCTTATATTTAAACCTGAAACGATTTAAAGTCCTTTAATCTGTTTATGCTGAAACCATTAAATCAAACTTAGCAGCATTGATCATCTCAATAAATAAATATTACATTTATGTATCTGTATTAAAATATTAGCATTTGTGGCCCCTGAAGCCCTGGGGGCCCGACGGAGCCGCTGACTTGATTTGGATTAAACAAGTGCAAATAATTGATGTTCATTTTAATTGTATGTTTTGATTTGTTGTTTTTCAGACTAGCTGTGGGTTTAAATATGGTTCCACTGGAGATGTTTTCCTGTAACATATAATTACCAAGTAATATTTTTACATTTCCTGTCAACATCTTTTACTACAAAAACACGGCGGAGCGCCCGCCGGGCCCACAGGTTTACTGGGGGAACCTGAGGTATCGGACCCACTTCAAATTTTCCCTATCTGATCTCCATGACGACCAATCCAGACCAGCAACAATCTGGAGGAGGAGAACCAGACTCAGTCCAGACTGGATCTGGTGGGCCAATAGAGGCTGCAGTTTGTCCTGTAGCCCAGCAGATGGCGATGAAGAGCTGGCAGCTATAAAGAAGAAGAACTTTGATCCATTTGTTGTTAAAATGCTGGAAACAGGGAGTCTGATGGTAGCTTGTAGCTTCATCTTCCTCCTCTTTCTTCTTCTACACCAGTCTGGTGACTCTTCCTCTTCATTTCTTTATTTGGCGCCCTCCAGTGGCTGGGAGGGCGGCGCACCGAGGAGGAACATTTCCTTTGCAGAGTTCAAACTGGCAGCTCTGCCTGATGGAGTGTGACTCTGTGCGTGCATGTGTGTGTGTGCGTGTGTGTGACATGCCTGATGAAGTGTGTGTGCAGCAGAGCGCTGCATCATGTCGTAGCAGACAGTCGGAGCGTTGGACTGAATATTAATCAGCAGGAAGCTGCAGCTAACACACACAGAGTTCTGGGAGGAATCCCTGGTGGTTCTACCAGGATCTGGACCTGTGTCGGTCACATCTTCTAGCCTGACTGCTCAGGGTTCTGCTGGACCAGAACGCCGAGACTTCTGGGACCCAGAACGGTTCATCAGACGACACAAACATCCTAAAGTCCTTTGATCCTTCTTGCTTCCCAGAACCAGCAGGTTCTGTTCAGGTTCCCAGAATTTGGGGCAGTGTTGGTTGATTCTGATAGGTTGGCTCATCATATTTGTTTTTCTGGTTCTGGTCATAATGTTCTGCCAGTTTATTCAAGCTCAACATAGAGCTAATGAGGAGAGCTGCAGGGTTCTGGTTCTGGCCCTGGACCCGGGTGGTCGGGTTAAATGAAGCAGAACCGCTGAGTCATGTCTGCAGGTGGACTCTCCTCGCTCTGCTGCAGATCATCTTAATGTTTCTGATGTTTGACTGACCTCTAGTGATCCTTGACCTCTGGTGACCCCTGACCTCTGGTGACCTGCCGAATGTCTCGTTATGGGGGGTTTCCTGAACCCCCCATAACGAGACATTATTATGTCTAACCCTAACCCTAACCCTAACCCTGAGCTGGCCTGAGTCTGGCCAGCTCAGGGTTCTGGATCTCTGAAGGCAGCCATCTTGTCTCCTCAGGACATGGCTCTGGAGGACGGAGTGTGACGCATCGCTGGGCGTGAAGAGTCCTCAGCATCAGGACCAGCAGCAGAAAGCGGACGGCCCACCGCAGCTACAGCCAGGTAGAACCAGGGCTGGTTCAGCGTGGAGCGTCAGCCGGGTCACGTGATCAACACTTTCTGTTGTATTTTTCAGATGGAGCCTAATGTGGCTGAGAAACGCCATCGTACCCGGTCCAAAGGAGTTCGAGGTACGACAACCGACTGATCAATCTGGATAATATCCAAACCTAGACCCTAACACCATGATCTGCCTCCAGTCCAACCAGTACCAGTACCAGACCCAGTAAAGATCCATTACCAGTCCCAGTACCACTCCCAGTAAAGACTAAGTACCAGACTTTAACTTAAAAAGAACTTGTTTGATTTTCCCTCACAGATTAAAATTTTTAAGGTAAATGTCTTCCTGTTATTTAGCTGCCACTTCCTGTTTCTGAGTTGGTACTTCCTGTTACTTAGCCGTTACTTCCTGTTANGCTGACTTAGTTTGGATTAGACAGAAGTGAAAATAATTGATATTAATTTTAATTGTATGTTTTGATTTGTTGTTTTTCAGACTAGCTGTGGGTTTAAATATGGTTCCACTGGAGATGTTTTCCTGTAACATATGATTACTCAGTAATATTTTTACATTTCCTGTCAACTTAACATCTTTTACTACAAAAACACGGCGGAGCGCCCGCCGGGCCCACAGGTTTACTGGGGGAACCTGCAAACAGACTGAAGAACAGTTTATAGCCGGTTAAATACTCTCTTGTATTATTTATCACCCAATTTCTTTATAATCTAAGTAACTTTATTGCATGGTTTCTATAATGTCAATAAAGATTATTATTATTATTAACAGGAAGTGACGTCTGTTCAAGCAGGAAGCAGTCCTCACCGTCGTATCCCTTCGGAGAGAGGTCCCGCCCCTGCAGGGCCTTGGAGGCGGGGCCTCTCTTGCCGTAGCCGGCCTGCTGGCCGTCGTAGCCGCCGTAGTCGTAGCTGGTCTTGGAGTATTTCTCCAGCTCCTTTGTGAGGTTGGAGCGCGGCGTGCTGGTGGGAACGTTGTTCTTGAAGCCATACTGAGGAATCTCCAGCTGTTTGACGAAACACATCGGCCTGAAACGGGAAGAAAACACGGAGCGTTGCTGATCCTGCCAGGAAAATGGAGAGCAAAGATTGGCCTGTCATGATAACTGAAGTTTCTGGGTGATAAATCGTCCCAGAAGTTATCACGACAAACGATAAAATTGTAGATATAAAGGTAATAACAGAATAATAATTCTTATTCTCAAAGATCAGTAAACTTTAAACTCTGTCTTGGAAAACATTTTAAATATCCAGAATAAATAAAACAAATAAAATGAATTATGAAGAAAATGACCCTACATAAAAACACCAAAGCTGCTGAACGAAGAGTTTACCGTCTGGTTTTTGGTAGAAAAACGATAAATCATGATTGACTATGTGATGAACTGAGTTATTGATCCTCCCTCCCGGAAAGGGGGCGGTACCTGAGGACTCTGTCTGACGTCTGATTGGTCTTGGCGCCGGCGTCGGCAGCGAAGGTTTTCTCGTGGACCTTGGCCATCTTCTCTGCAGCAGCGATGGGACAGCCGGACAGACTGACGGAGGGACAGACGGAGGTTAGACTGCAGGACAGGAAGCTGGACGCTTCAGACAGGAACTGGTTCTAATGGTCTAACTGGACCCCTCCTGGTCAGGTTGGTTCGCTCCCTGTGGATGAACAGTTTAAACTTCCGACATCCTGGAATAAAGGGATTAGATAATCCCACCAAGCCAACATGGCGAACAGAAGCCGGCAGTTAGTGATGCATCATCAGACAGGTGAGGCGGACTCACCTGCGGTGGGAGTTCCTGTTGCTATTGACATGCCCCCGTCCAGAGCAGCCAGGAGTCGGACACTTTAACACATTTTCATACATGGCAAGGACTTGAACAGACAGGAGAGGTGAGAGAGACAGCGAGGGTTAGGAGCAGACAGGAGACTCAGTACGGACCGCCGGGCATGCTCAGATCACACCAAGATGGCCGACCAGGCGCCACGACCACAAACACCATGAGCCACACTGGGAGATATTTACTGACCATCAGTAGATATCTGTTCTGGTGATGAACCGCTTAATCCGGAATAATCTGACCCTCAACCACTTAACCCGGAATAATCTGATCCTCAGCCGCTTAACCCGGAATAATCTGATCTCGAACCGCTTAGTCCAAATTAATCTGATCTCGAACTGTTTAATCGGGAATAATCTGTCTGACTACTGTTCGGGAAAACAGAAGGTGATCCAGAAAAACCAGAATCTCTTGGCTGTAGCTTAAATTTTATAGCTCTATTTTTTTTCTTTAAATAATTTCCAAATGACCGAAAATACTGTCAAAAAATTCCTTTCATTTCAATCTTGTCTTGATTCAAATCCACATAAACAGAATCTGTGAAATCGCTCGTCAAACAAGATGGCTGCCCCGAGCACATTGACATCATTCGTAACTATGGAAACCCAAGGAGTGCAATGGTGGGAAATAATTCAGATTTTCCTTATATTAAATCTTCAAAAACAATAAAGTCGATTTATGGTCCAGCCCTACATCTACTCCAGAACCGTCTGATCCAGAACTGTACTCTGTAAATAGTCTGGTTCTGGTCTGGAAGCTTTTGGATTTTTCCGGGAATCAGTCGTAGTGTCTCTGAACGTTCCCATTTCTACATCTGGAAATCTGGAAGCAGATATCTGGAGTTTTCTATAGTGGGACATAAGACGTCTGACCCGGTCCGATGCTCCAGATCTGGGAGTCCAGAACCTGAGAGTTTCCCAGAAAGGAAGATCGGCATGAAGCTGCCAGGTCCGTTAAGGAATCTCAATCTGAAATATTCCCAATAGAACGGAGGGAATCTAGGAGGAATTAGAAATGTTCTGCTGAACTGGACTGGTGAGGCAGTTAGCAGTGAGTTAATCCAGAACCAGCAGAACCGGAACCAGGAGATTGCTGAGGAAATGCAGCGTTGAGAAACCAAGGAGAATCTAAGTGTTCCGGAGCTCCCAGTAGAAAGACGGTTCACACGGTTCCATGTTCGTCATGCAGGGGCAGATTAGCTGATGATGGGAAGTCAGCACAAACACGACACATTAATCCAGATATAATCTAGATTTAATGTCCAGCCGACATCTCAGATTTGCTCCTGATTCATGCTGATATTTTCTGATGGATGAAACATCAACCAGCCGTGAGCAACAGGAACAGAGATGATGGTTCCTTACACACGGCGATCTGAATCCTCAAAGTCAAAAGTTAGCAGCAATAATCTGGATTATTTATTAGGTAGCATGCTAAATTTTAGCTCCATGCTAAATATGTAGTGCTTAGCTAGCTAAATGTCCAGTTAGCTTAAAACTAAAGCTAAATATTTAGCACCAAGCAAAATATTTAGCTAGCTACAAACTAAATATTTATCTTGAAACTTAATATTTACTTTGGAGCTAAGTTTTTAGTTTGTTGACGAAAACTAAATAAATCTTCAGTTTAAAAATGAATATTTAGCTCGGAAACTAAACATTTAGTTTGAAACAGTGACATTTATAAATGACTGAATAACAGGGTGATGATTGAAACCTGAAACCCTGATTTGGGTAAATAATCCAGATTATTGCTGCTAACTTTTGAGTCTCAGTTTTCAAACGGCCACCTGTGCTTCCAGACTCCAGAAGGTTTCTTGCTAGCTGCTCTGGAACGGATTCCTGATTTAAACCTTCTCCTGTTTCCTAACAGCCTGAAAACACAACAAGCACTGATGGTTCATGCAGAAGCCAGACGATGGATCACCAACATGCCAACACCTTTGGACCTGCACAGAATCATCCGACGGCTCGGAACACCTCCAGGTTCTGAGCCCGTTCTGAACAAAGCTGCTGGGCCACAACGTGCGCAAGCATTCATGGTTGTGATTGGCACAGAGCAGAAATCATCTGATTGGCTGGGTAAGGACCGGTGGGCGGAGCAACAGTAGCATCTTACTACTGCTGATTCTTCTGGCGAGCTAACTGGACTTTAGTTCAAATTAGGAAGGTCCGATTAAAACCTGAGCAGAATTCCTGAATGTGATCCCTCGGAGCCACCTGGAGAACCGGGTCCTGCCCACGATCTCTGTTCAGTTTTCCGCCAGGACCTCGGAATAAAGCCTCCAGCTGGAGCATCCAGGGACTTTCACCAGCAGATCCGTTTGGTTTCATCAATCAGATGATTTCTGACTCCGAGGAAACACCCAGCATTCCCACAGAAACACGTCAGGCGGATAAAAAGCAGCAGCACCTACTTTCAGGCGGGACCCGGTCTTTGTGAGGACACCCGGACAGGCTGCGGTGGTGCGGGTACAGACCCGTCACATGACCCGTGCCGTCGCAGCCCGGCGTCGGACACTTGCTCTCCTTCTTCTCTCCTCTGGAAGAATCTGGAAACAATCAGAAGCAGAAAGGTCCAGTGAAGATCGGTTTCCATGCGGAGCAGCCGTGTACCGGGCGGTAGCAGATATTCAAACGGCGGGCAGCTCTGGTTTGGGTTCTGGTTCTGTTGGACGGCATGGTGCCGGGTCGACACCTCTGAATGATTATGTTCTTCAAACCATCCAGGAATTGTTTCTGTCGCGCTCCAGGGAGCGTTAACCTGCCGCCATGTGGAGCAGTGTTTTCATGAACTGTTAGAGCTGGTTGGTCTCTGTGTCAAAGGTTTCCCAGCAGACAGGTGAGAACCTTACCTGGGTGACAGGTGAACTCTACCTGGTTCCACCCGCTGAAGGAGCCAGGTAGTCAAGCTGGCCACCATACTCTGCTCAGTCACTGTTTGTTTGCTGAAGATCAGCAGCAGTAACTCTGAAGCTGCGATCAGAACCCAAACACAGCTCTCCACAGTTTGGATCAGAACCGTCCTTGGGTCAGTCAGTGCAGGTGTCTCTACCTTTAGGGTAGCACGCCCTCTTCAGCCCGTCCGGGTGCATCCTGGACTTGCGTTCCTCAGCAGCGATGCTCAGCCTGGGGCTGTGCTGGTCCCGGCGGGGCATGGCGTGCTCAGGCACCACCCGGTCCCTCATCACCTTTGCCCTCTCAGACTCCAGGGCGATGGCCTTCTCCAGCAGCGACAGGTTTCCCTTGGCCATGTCGAACGTGTCATCAGAGCGGTCTGAGGCTACAGAGGTGGTGTCCTCGTCACCCTCCTGGCTGCAGCTGTAGCCTCTGGATGCTGGGCTCAGTTGCTCCTCCAGCTTCATCAGATTCAACATTTCAGAGTAGCTGCGCTCCAGCGGCCTGGCGTCTTCCTGAACTCCGGTTGGACAGCTGTCGTACCTGAGAGAGAAGCACAGGCAGGTTTCAGCAGGTCTAGATCAGGTTCCTCAGACAAAAACGCAGTGATCTGAGTCCTAAGCAAAGACTGGAGGGAAGGAGCTTCCTGTGGCTGAATGGTGTTTGGTGGAACACCTGAACCCATCAGCGATTGTTCAGGTAGAGAAGGCCCAACAGTGACTAGCTTTCCAACCACCAAACCACCGGGCAGGATATACATTTCATCCAGCAACTTCTTGGTCTTCCCTGGAGTCTGGTCTTAGTAAAACCTCCAAAGGGAGGCAGTCAGACCAAACACCTGAACCCCCTGAACTCCTTTCACAGGTGAGAAGCAGCGGTTCTGCTCCTAAGGCTGAGCCGAGCCGCTCTCCAGAGGAAGCTCATTTCTGCTTTTGGTTACTAGTTTTGGCTACAGGTTGATATTATGTGACGTAAACCTGATCATTTGTTTCGTTTCCTCTACATGACCTGGTCTTACCTGTTCAGGTGTTGCAGCACCTGCTGGTCCACTGCTTGTTGAACGTAGTTACTGTGCAGGAGGGGTCGGTCCGACGGAGGCGTCTCGCTCAGTTTTCGGGCCAGATCAAAGCACTGGTTCCTCAGACACTCCAGACTGCTGAGACATACCTCCTCCCCAGCTCCCTCCGTTTGACCCCTGACCCCCGGCCCGCGCCCATCATTCACCACAGCACTCTCTGGGTATCCGTCTTCAGGCAGCATGGCGCCGTGACCCTGAGCCAGGAGCTTCAAGGAGTCCACAGTCTCTCTGACCACATCGCTGTCCAGGTCCACGCTCAGGTCGCCCTGCCTGTCGTCTGGCTCGCTGCCGTCATCATCATCATCGTCGTCGTCTTCCTCCCCGGCGCTGTTGGACGAGTTGCTGTTCATCTCGGACTCAGTCATGGCCTGGTAGGCAGCGTCTTCTGCGATCTTACCGAGGTTGAGCAGCGACTTGGCCACCAGCTCGTCGTAGTTCTCGTACTCCTCTCTGGGGGCGTTTCCGACGGCGCAGCTGTTGTTGTTGTTGTCCTTCTGGATGGGGAGGAGCTTTGACTGTCCGCTGGGTTTGTACTGGTTCTCTGCAGGAAAGAAAAACACTTCAGTCTCAATACAACAGCAGGAAACCACCGACTACAAACAACGACGCAGTTTGATCCAAAGAGAAACAACTTCCTACTGATCGGCATGAGATTACATCAGAGATTACAGAACCAGAACGTGTGAAGGCAGCGGAGGTGCAGCCGGGTTCTGGAGCAGCGGGCTCGCCCTGTTCAGGTGCCGTTCACTCCAGAACCTCACCTTTCATTCACTACGAGATGAAGAGATTTAGATCAGAACCGGATCAGAACTCACCCTGAAGCAGAGTCCGCTCCCCTTCCTCCTCCTCTTCTTCATCCTCCAGCTCTTCCTCATCGTCACCATCATCTTCGTCTTCGTCCATCCCCTCCTCCTCTTCCTCCACTTGTTCTCCTCTTCCTCTCGTGTCTGTACTCTCCAATGCCATCCTCTCCTCTTCATCCTCTCCATGCTCCTCGTTGTCCTCGGAGAACTCTTCTTCCTCGTCTTCCTCTCCCTGCTCCTTCCTCTCCTGTCCTACCTCCATGGTTTCATAGCTCCTGAAGGCTCCGCCCCCCTGCTCTTCTTCCTCCTCTTCCTCTCCCAGGCAGGGAGCGATGAAGGGCCTCCTCTTCGCCGCCGGTTCCTGGGTCTGTTTGTCCAGAGTCCTCTTCTTCTTGGCCAGCGGACAGCCGTAGACACTGCAGGGACACAGAGGGAACATTTGGGAACATTCGGTAAGTTATGAACTGGATTCATCAGGAAACCATCAGCTGGAAGCGTTTCCCAGACAGGAACAGATCCGAGAACAACTCCTCCTGCTCCTCCTCATCCTCCAGGTGTCATCCAGCAGCTCTGGTCTCATTTATTTCACCAACAATATCTATAACCTCCACACACTGCAGTCAGAACCCTGGACCCGGATCAACAGGTGATGGGTTCTGGATCCTGAATGAGTTCCTGAGCTGGAAGTCCAGGTTCTGTGAGCCGAACCGTCAGCAGCAGCACAGTGGGGTCGGTACCAGAATCTCACTGAACCGCTGCTGTGGCTCCTGTTGCCATGGTTACCTGCAGCCTAATTAGAGCTGACGGGTTATTTTCCATCGCCACGGCGACACGTCTGCAGCAAAGTTTTAATGAAACCGGATCTGGAATGAAACTGAGTGGATTTAGCCGATCTGATTGGTTTTCACCCCGGGGCGGCGGGGGTGAGGAGGGGGGGGGGTTACCATGGAGACAGATCCTCTGCAGCTTCCAGACGGTGCTGTCACTATGGCGACATCATCCAGAAAAAACTGGGGGGGCAAAGATGGGGAATCGATTAAGAAAGAGTTACGGATGAAATCCAAATATTATAAAACCAGCGTGAAGCGTGACGAGGAGAGGCGAAAGCTCCTCACCTGAACCTGCATGATGAGGTTAGCGCTGGTTCGTTAGCCGCTAACGCTGCGGCCAACCGGGACACAGCGCCACACGGTGGACAGCGAGTTGAGATGTAAACGCTGCACATAATGTTTTGTTCCCAAATATAAATCATTCTCAACGCTCCTCTGAAAGCGACGACAAGTTATTCCTGCGGTTCACATGGAGCTGCTCAACCAGAGCTAACGCAGCGGGTTTAAACTCTTACCTTGATGTGGAGTTCTCTAAAGAATCATAATCCCTCACAGTGGCTGATGTAAATATCTGGTCAGTCTGTGTCCAGTTTGAGTGAAAGGAGGCGATCTGTGCCGAGTTAAACTTCAGACATCCAGCTGCTCCAGCGTGTGATTGGTCCGCTCTGCCCGCTTTCAGTGCATCAACTATAAACCATCTTTTAGGAATAAATTTGCTCCACCAGTGAAACGCTCAGAGCAACAGAGACGCTTTCAATACAGATAAATAAATAAATAAAATTAATAATAAAAGAGGTAGGACAAGAGGAAGATGGCGGAGGAGGTAGGAGCATAGACAGTTAGCTCACCAGAGTCGGGTTAAAAATGCCCACAACTAAACTGGAACTTGATAGATAAAACTAAGGCATGAGTTTGTTAAGCAAGAAATGAAACCGGAGAAACTATAAAAAGCAAAACGGAACCGAAGAGCTGCCTGTAACGGAAGAAATCTCTCAACACGAAGCTAGCGGACACGGAAAAGTCCCAACGGAGAAAGTGGAGGAACACGAGGACAGAGAAACGCTGCAAAATGGCGGACAGCAACTAGAAGTGATGTTAAAGCCCTTAAACAAGAGCTGTGCAAGGAGCTAGCCGCGTTCAAAGAAGAACTGAAGAAAGAAATGAAGGAAGAAATAACGAATCTTCGACAAGAAATAGACAGTAGGCTGTCCGAGAATATCGGGAGCTACAGGCACAGCAAGGCAGCATAAGCGAGGCACAGACGCGGATAGCGGAGGTGGAGGAGAGGAAGACGGAGGCTAAAGAGGTGCTAACGAAGATGGCGGAACAAACACGGCGAATGCAGGAAAAACTAACCGATCTCAAAGGGAGATCAAGGAGAAACAATATCCGAATCTTCGGTTTACCAGAAGATGTAGAAGGGAGATCCACAGTTACATTTCTGGAGCAACTTTTTAAAAAGGAGCTCGAACTTCCGGAGGGGATCGATCTCCAGATTCAAGGAGCTCACCGAGCCCTCAACCCAAAACCGAGGGTTGAGTATGA
>NW_015114595.1:133491-136691 GCF_001443285.1 Poecilia latipinna
CAAAAAGGAATTAAAAGATAAAGAAGGAAGATACATAATATTGAAAGGAAGAATAGAAAATGAATTTATAACCTTGGTAAATGTATATGCTCCCCCAGAGAGTAACAAAAACTTCTTCAAGAACCTTTTTGATTTAATAGCAGTAGAAACAGAAGGAACTCTAATTTGTGGAGGTGATTTAAATGTAGTCCTGAACCATATTATGTACTCGAGTCACAAAAAAACTAAAATGCAGATATCAAAATTTATAGAAGTCTCATTAGAAGAAATGGGAATGACAGATATATGGAGAAGCCTACATCCATTGGGAAAGGACTTCACACATTATTCGGCTGCTCATGGAGTTCATTCAATAGATCAGGGGTGGCCAAGTCCAGTCCTCGAGAGCCGCCATCCTGCAAATTTCAGATGCATCCCTGCTTCAACACACCTGAATCAAATGACTGGCTCGTTATCAGGCCTCTGTAGAGCTGATCCCGGTCTGTTGGAGTAAGGATACTTCTAAAACTTGCAGGATGGTGGCTCTCGAGGACTGGACTTGGCCACCCCTGCAATAGATTATTTTTTAACTAAGGCAGATGACAAACACAGAGTGAAGGAAAGCAGGATAGGGGTGGCAGACGTTTCTGACCATAATCCAATTTATTTAAAGATTTGTTTAAGTAACAGGAAACGAAATATGGTATGGAGACTGAACGTGGGAATACTGAATAGTGAACACCTGAAAGAAAGGATAAAACCAGAAATAAAACAATATAATGAAGAAAATAACAACGGAACTGTAGACCCGACAATTTTATGGGATGCAATGAAGGCTGTCATCAGGGGAAAGCTAATAGCTGAAACTGCGCATGATAAAATAATTAAATTACAGACATACAGGGCGAATACAGAGAGACTTAGGGAACTAGAACAGGAATATCAGAAAACAAAAGACCCAAAAGTATACCAAGAAACAAAGATGGTAAGAAACAAAATAAACGACATACTAACAGGAGAGATTAAAAAAAGACCCATTTCTGAAACAGAATTACTACGAAGCAGGTTCAAGGGCAGCTAAACTGTTAGCTAAACAGATATGCAAACAACAAATGCTTAATGCGATATATAAAATTAGAAACCCCTACACAGGGGAACTAACAGATAATCCAGAGGAAATGGAGGGCATTTTTCGAGAATACTATGAGAAACTGTATACACAGCCTGAATTTGCACATGAGGAAGAAATGAGAACCTTTTTAAATGCATTAGATTTACCAACAATTGGTAAATTACAAAATGAGACACTGACAGCAGCAATCACAATCGAGGAGTAAAAGAGGCAATAAATACATTAAAAAATAATAAATCGCCAGGCAGTGATACCCGGCAGAGTGGTATAAGACCTTTAGAGAAGAGCTGGCACCGATACTTGCAGCCTCTTAAAAACAACAAAATACCTCCGTCATGGAGTGAAGCCATCATCTCAGTCATACCAAAACAAGGAAGAGATAAGGAACACTGTAGCAATTATAGACCACTCTCATTATTAAATATAGATTACTAGGTATACACATCCATTATTTCTAATAGGTTAAATACCTTTGGAACAGAATTGATAGAGGAGGGGCGTAGAAGAGGAGTTTTATGAGAGGTCGTCAAACACACGATAATATTAGAAGAGTATTACATAAAGTAGATCAAGCACAGCAGAAAAAAACAAAGTCCTATACTAGTAAGTGTTGACGCAGAAAAAGCATTTGATTTGGTAAATTGGGAATTTCTATATAAAACGTTAGAACGATTTGGATTCAGCAATAAATCAATACAGGGTGTAAAGACATTATATCAACACCCCACAGCGAGAATCAAAGTAAATGGAAGCCTGACCGATAAATTCAACATGCAAAGATCAACAGACAGCGGTGCTCTGTGTCACCTGCTGTTCGCCCTCTTCATAGAGCCTCTGGCACAAGCAGTACGACAAGACAATAAAATTAAGGGAGTTAAAGTAAATAGAGACGAACACAAACTTTTTGCAGTCGATGTAGTAACTTTTCTTGAACAGCCAAATGAATCTCTACCAGAGTTGATGAATCTTTTTGGAAACTATGGTTATCTTTCAGGATATAAAATTAATGTCACCAAAACACAAATTCTAACACTCAATTACATCCCAACAAAAGAAATACAGGAGTCATTTCCCACTAAATGGAATATGAAGGAAATTAAATATCTAGGGGTTAATATTACTAAAGGGTTATCTCTGCTGTACAAAGCAAATTATGATAAAATAAGCCAAGAGATGCAAAAAGATATAGACAGATGGACTACTTTGCCTCTAGGTCTGAATTCAAGAATTGATATTATCAAAATGAATGTGCAAGCAAAACTATTATTTGTTTCAGGCATTACCAGTCCCTCAAAATCAATTTGCGATCTGGGACAAGATAATATCAAGATTCATTTGGGCTGGCAAAAAGCCTAGAGTTAGATATGAAACTCTTCAGCTACCAAAAGATAAGGGGTCTCCCAAAATTAAGGCAGTACTTCTGTGCAGCCCAACTCAGGCATATTATATGCTGGTGCGCACGAGACTATCTAGCTAAGTGGAAAGATATGGAAAAAGAGTTTGGAGAATACCCAGTTCAAAGTGTTATTGGGGATGAAGATAGGTACGAGAAAATCAAGAAATACATGGACGCAGTCACAATGTTTACACTGGATTTATGGTTCAAAACATTAAAAAATGCAGGATAAAAAAAGAAATGAAAGTGCTCAGATGGGTAGCATATGATGGCGATTTCAAACCAGCAATATATGATAAAGGGTTTAAACAATGGATAAGCAAGGGGGTCACAGGGTGGTACACACTTCAGAATGATGGGGAGCTTGAGAGTTTTCAAAAAATGAAGAATAAGTATAACTTAGATAAACACGAATTTTACAGGTACCTGCAACGAAGAGATTATTATAGAACAGAAATCAGGTGGGATCCTTCTGTGGAAGTGAATGGTGTGATTCAAATTGTGATAAATTCATTCAGTGGAACAAAAATTAAAATCATTTCTACTCTATATCAAAAACTGAAAATGAATAAACATTCGACTAAATACATAAAAGAAAGTGGGAATCAGAGCTTAACACGACAATTTAGATATGTGGAAAACACATCAGACATCCACTAATTCACGGATATGGAGGGAATTCACATGGAAAAA
>NW_015114595.1:141467-145027 GCF_001443285.1 Poecilia latipinna
ATGACAAGTCGGACTGAACTTGAAAATTGGACATTCTGCTGCTACCACTTGGCAACAACTCAGAGGCGGAAGTGGTGCGCTAAATAACAAAACATAATTTAACGAAGCTTTGAGGTAGATAATTTGCCCCAAGAAGGGTGCCAGCAGGGGGCGCTGGCGCATGGCAGCCTGGCCTCTGTCAGACTGCCCCAGGGCAGCTGTGGCTACTATCCAGTAGCTCCACCATCAAGGGAGCAAAGACTGACTGAACACCTCCCTGTTGCTATGGTTACACATCATGGCAACAGAGCAAGGAAAAAAAAGTTTCGGCAAAAGTCAGTCCAGCTACACAGACCCCAAAGCAAGAAGGAACGGCTGTCCAAAAAAAGCTAATTTTCCCCCATAAAGGCAGGAACAAAAGTTTCTTACAAACAGAAAGTAACAGTCCTACCCAGACTGCCACCTGAGCGACCTTTGACCTCTGGGTTCCAGGAAGCCGACATCATCGGACGAGACGGACGGATCTACAAAGGACGCTTCAACGTCGACCAGCTGAAGAGCCCAGAAACCAAGCTGCCCAACATCGTCTCCAGAGACGGTGGGTTCTACCAAGTCTGGACCCAGCTCCGGTCTTTCTGGACCCAGCTCCGGTTCATAGTTTAGAGCTCTCTCTCTGATGGCTGCAGGTAAACTGAAGGAGAGGACCAGGAACACCCCCAAAACCCCTGCTGTGTCTCCCGAGGCAGAGCCTAGCCCTCTGGCCACGCCCCCGTCTCTCAGCACCAAAAGCCTGCAGCCCAGCCAACCAGGTGAGACCTGGAGGTCCGGTTCTGGTCCGGTTGGTGTTAGCTAACGCTAACACCATGTTGTCTTCTTCTCTGCAGCCTCCAGCGGTTCCGGTCCGGACTGGGCCGTGTCGCCTCTGGGCTCCATCAGTCCACCGTCAGCAGCAGAGAGCGAGCCGCTTGGCCTGTAGGGGGCGGCGCTAAGCCGAAGCGCTACTGCTATTATTTTCATATCAGTTCAGGAATAAAGCTCACTGAACACTTCTTCCCATCACTCGCTTCCTGAATTCACCCCCAGCAGAACTTGATGTGTCCAGGAGGTTCTGTTACTGATGGTGGTTCTGTGGCCACAGGTTGGTGTTCACGGCCTGGTGTTCCTGTTGGCAGAAACACCAGGCGGCAAGCCGAAAGGGTTCTACTGTGGAAGCCCAGTTCCACTCCAGTTCATGTCTGATCAGATTTTTTAACGCGACCCAGGCCACTTGCATTTCCGATCTGTATCTGAGCTTTCCAAATGTGACCTGTGATCCATCTAACCTGAATGTCATTCNGTCCAGCCTGTCTAACCCTCAGTTAGCTTCTCTCACCAAGCAGCAGTTTAAAGACTCTTTATTTCCTGATCTTCATCAGCAAAGTCTTCCTCGTTACCTAAGCAGTGAAATGTTTCGCCATCTGAACTTCCTGACCTTCATCATCTCTGAAAGCTTTGTTGTCCTGAAGCCCCTGAACGCCTCCTCCAGCTCCTGTCACTGCTCAAACCCAGAGCGGCTGCTGATGTCAGACCAACCTATCAGGGCGAAGCTTCCAGATCCACAACAGGAAGAAAGAAAGACTACCTGCAGGATGAACTTCCTGCCCAGAGCTGCTGCTCAGCAGAAACATTCCTGACTTCATCTGAGAGGCCTGCTCCACCTGCTGCTTCACCAGGAACATGGAGAGCCTGGTAAAACGCTGCTTCAGCCTGAACACCTCCAGCTACACAGGCACCATCACCAACTGACAGATCTTTTCCAGCTAGAAACTGAGTTAACAACCAGACCACCAGAAGAAAACCTCTGGATCAGACTGAGCCATGATGATGATGAAAGTGATGGAGGACAGATCATACCTGCGGTGTCTGGCATACTTCCCACTGACATGGCCGCTGCCGTCACATCCAGGGGTCGGACAGCTGAGGAGAAACAGAGCGTCACAACACAGCAGCGACATCTGGATCTGGACCAGAGTCTGGAAACACCTGGACCAGAAACATCTGCAGGAGTACACCAATGAAGAAGAGTGATGAAGATCTGCAGACGTTTCCTTACCTGAACAACTCCTGAGTCACTGCTTCCACCGCGGCTTCAGACAGAAACAGAGATTCAGGAAGAGGAACTGAAAAATGTCCCATGTTCACAACGGAGGAACTAATGGCTAAGTAACAGGAAGTAAAGGCTAAGTAACAGATAGTAAAGGCTAAGTAACAGGAAGTACCGACTCAGTAACAGGAAGTAACGGCTAAGTAACAGGAAGTAACGGCTAAGTAACAGGAAGTAAAGGCTAAGTAACAGAAAGTAATGCAATAACAGGAAGTAACGGCTAAGTAACAGGAAGTACCAACTCAGTAACAGGAAGTAACGGCTAAGTAACAGGAAGTAACGGCTAAGTAACAGGAAGTACCAACTCAGAAACAGGAAGTGGCAGCTAAATAACAGGAAGACATTTACCTTAAAAATTTTAATCTGTGAGGGAAAATCAAACAAGTTCTTTTTAAGTTAAAGTCTGGTACTTAGTCTTTACTGGGAGTGGTACTGGGACTGGTAATGGATCTTTACTGGGTCTGGTACTGGTACTGGTTGGACTGGAGGCAGATCATGGTGTTAGGGTCTAGGTTTGGATATTATCCAGATTGATCAGTCGGTTGTCGTACCTCGAACTCCTTTGGACCGGGTACGATGGCGTTTCTCAGCCACATTAGGCTCCATCTGAAAAATACAACAGAAAGTGTTGATCACGTGACCCGGCTGACGCTCCACGCTGAACCAGCCCTGGTTCTACCTGGCTGTAGCTGCGGTGGGCCGTCCGCTTTCTGCTGCTGGTCCTGATGCTGAGGACTCTTCACGCCCAGCGATGCGTCACACTCCGTCCTCCAGAGCCATGTCCTGAGGAGACAAGATGGCTGCCTTCAGAGATCCAGAACCCTGAGCTGGCCAGACTCAGGCCAGCTCAGGGTTAGGGTTAGGGTTAGGGTTAGACATAATAATGTCTCGTTATGGGGGGTTCAGGAAACCCCCCATAACGAGACATTCGGCAGGTCACCAGAGGTCAGGGGTCACCAGAGGTCAAGGATCACTAGAGGTCAGTCAAACATCAGAAACATTAAGATGATCTGCAGCAGAGCGAGGAGAGTCCACCTGCAGACATGACTCAGCGGTTCTGCTTCATTTAACCCGACCACCCGGGTCCAGGGCCAGAACCAGAACCCTGCAGCTCTCCTCATTAGCTCTATGTTGAGCTTGAATAAACTGGCAGAACATTATGACCAGAACCAGAAAAACAAATATGATGAGCCAACCTATCAGAATCAACCAACACTGCCCCAAATTCTGGGAACCTGAACAGAACCTGCTGGTTCTGGGAAGCAAGAAGGATCAAAGGACTTTAGGATGTTTGTGTCGTCTGATGAACCGTTCTGGGTCCCAGAAGTCTCGGCGTTCTGGTCCAGCAGAACCCTGAGCAGTCAGGCTAGAAGATGTGACCGACACAGGTCCAGATCCTGGTAGAACCACCAGGGATTCCTCCCAGAACTCTGTGTGT